>NC_059278.1:17366988-17406988 GCF_017591435.1 Portunus trituberculatus | reverse complement strand
ATCAAGTCCACAACAATAAACGGGAGAAACAGAGAACCCGATATTTTTAGGGGAATCTTTAATAAATCCCTTTAAATATTACTACTTAATTTTGGGACCTATAAAGAATCAAGGGGTTATGTAAGTTCCTCCTCCTCCTCCTCCTCCTCCTCCTCCTCCTCCTCCCCTCCTCTACCAGCAGTATCTCCTTCTCTGTGAAAATTTCTTGATCATAGACAATGCTATATGGGGGTGAGAGGAAGGAGAGAGAGGGAGAGGGAAAGGGAGGAGGGAGGAGAGAGAGAGAGAGAGAGAGAGAGAGAGAGAGAGAGAGAGAGAGAGAGAGAGAGAGAGAAGGATAGTGGGGATAAATAGGGGTGGTGATGTAGTGGTTATGAGAGAGAGAGAGAGAGAGAGA
Source organism: Portunus trituberculatus (assembly GCF_017591435.1). Classification (NCBI taxonomy): domain Eukaryota; kingdom Metazoa; phylum Arthropoda; class Malacostraca; order Decapoda; family Portunidae; genus Portunus; species Portunus trituberculatus. The sequence goes on along the minus strand of NC_059278.1, from coordinate 17,406,591 downwards.
TAATGGCAGTGTAGGTGTAGAGAGCTAGTTACCGTGATTTTCTCTCTCTCTCTCTCTCTCTCTCTCTCTCTCTCTCTCTCTCTCTCTCTCTCTCTATATATATATATATATATATATATATATATATATATATATATATATATATATATATATATATATATATATATATATTATTTTATAAGTATATATATATATATATATATATATATATATATATATATATATATATTTATTTATTTATTTATTTTCAAGTCAGCCGCCAAACCGCTTCACAAGATCATATTTCAGTTCGAAGCGTTCCAAGTTCCAATGCGCCTCCTTGTGCCACGTCAGTCACCACCTCGCCGGCTCCCTTGACACTGCGTCGTGCTTCCGGCCGGCAAATGAAGACGAAGGCAGCTGTGAGGTCTCGTGAAGGTGTCTCCTGCTGGCGTCTAGAGTGGCTAGGGAAATCGTATCCATCAGTGACAGGAGATCCAGGTGAGTAAGGCGTATGTGTGTATATAAATCTACGTATTTCATAATATATTACACGGTGACATGTTTTGAGGGTAGTAAAGAGAAGAATTGGTGATAAAACATTTGTATGATGTAAGGAAATCTACACGTGGCACTTCACGTATACAATATGTTCGTTTGTATCCATCTGCCATCCACATTTCTATATTTTTGATGTCTTGAAGGCTTTTAATGGCTAACGACTTCATTACAGCGTACATGTTTTCATCCACTGCCTTCCCCTCCATCCTCATTTCACTCTTTTGACGAATCTTCCAACCTAATCATTAGTCTAGCAGTACACAGTTATCTACATTACTACTTTGTATACTAATTTGTCTATTTTTTGTTATGCATTCCATAGTATTCAAAACTCATAACGATAATTAGTGGAGTGGTGGTGACAGGGTGGAGGAGAGGGTGGAGGATTACGAGTGGTTTGGTGTTGGTGATATGGCGGTGGAGGAAAAGGATATTGGGAAGTGGATAAATAAGTACCTGGGTGTATTGTAGCTTGGGTGTTTAAATGTGAAGGTGGAGGACGGGTTGAAAGAGTGGATGGATGTGTGGATGTGGTTTGGGCAAGGTCTGGGTGTGGGGTGGACTAGCAGAGTGGGTGATGGACGGACGATTGTAAAGTTTATATAATACTTTGCACCTCGGTCTGTCTTTGTCTTTCTCTCTGATGGACGAAACGGTATTCATTCTCTCCCAACTTGTGTATTGCTGTTCGCTTGGGATCATTGTCGTACCAATTACTGTATGTGTTCTGGAAGTGTCAGGTTGTGCTTACTTGAATGAATATTAACCATGAATTACTCGTTTGAGATATAATTGTGATAGGTCAGGTTGAAATAAACTGGGTGATAAATAAATTCTGATTAGTAAAGGCTGATTAGTAGTTTAATTGCGATAGTATTCTGTAAGTAATTTATTTAATATAGAAAGTTCCTGATGCATTACAGAGAAGTGGTTGAGGTAGAGTAGAGTACGGCAGTTGGGTAAGATCAGTTGTAATGGTTATGGACAGCCGGCTCCCTAAGTGGTGCAGTTTTCCTACCTATATTTCTAGCCAAAGTGAAATCTGTCATCCTTTTTTTCATAGCGGCTGTCATTGGTTAGAACTGCTTCGATGTGTATCATAGGTCTTCTTCCTTTCTCTCCCCGTCCCCTTTCTCCTTTTGTCCCCATCCGTTTCTCGTATCTTCTTCAACGTCCTCCTCCCCCCCTCCACCTCTCTCTCTCTCTCTCTCTCTCTCTCTCTCTCTCTCTCTCTCTCTCTCTCTCTCTCTCTCATTCAGAACACACACACACACACACACACAACATACATACATACATACACACACACACACACACACACACACACACACACACACACACACACACACACACACACACACACACACACACACACACACACACACACACACACACACACACACACACACACACACACACACACACACAACATACACACACACACAACATACACACACACACTGGCATCTTTCCTGATGCACTAAAAAAAGCTAAAGTTATTCCATTACTTAAATCGGGAAATAGATCTGATGTTAAAAATTATAGGCCCATTTCAATTCTTCCAGCGTTCAGCAAAATTTTTGAAAAAGTTATTACTTCCCGTCTTGTTAATTTTCTTGAAAATAATAATCTACTCACAGACTATCAGCACGGATTCAGGGCAGGTCGTTCCACAGAAACAGCTATTTTACAGTTCACCTCTAATGTATATCAATACCTAGAAAAAAAAACATCATGTAATAGGAGTATTCTTAGACTTATCTAAAGCATTCGATACTTTGAATCATAAAACTCTGTTGAGTAAGCTTAGTCACTATGGTGTAAGAGGTACTCCTTTAAAATTGTTTGAAAGTTATTTGACCAACAGGACACAAGCTGTATACTGCAACTCCACGTATTCTTCTTTCAATGCTGTCAATAAGGGTGTACCTCAAGGATCAATATTAGGGCCGATTCTTTTCTCGTCTATATAAACGACATTGTCAATGTAAGCCCTAAATTTAAATACACCATTTATGCTGATGACACAAATCTACTAATAAACAACGTTAATATCAATGATCTTCATATAAATTTGATTTCAGAATTAGAAAAAATCAATCATTGGATTAAAATCAATAATTTAAGTTTGAATATCACAAAACTAATTATATATTTTTTCATAATCGCTCAGTTCAGTATAACATTTCACCTGTAACCATTGAAGGAAACACACTAGACAGAGTAAAGTTTACAAAATTTTTGGGCGTTTATATAGATGAGAATATGAATTGGAATGAACAGATTTCTTTTATTACGAAGAAATTATCAAAGATGTGTGGTATTTTGTATAGAGTTCGAAATAACCTCACAGCTGAATCCCTCACTAGTATTTATTACACACTCTGTTATCCCCACCTCACTTACTGTGCATCAACTTGGGCATGTACTTGGCAGTCTTTTGTTAAAAAAATATCAATAGCACAGAATAAAATTTTTAGATGCATCTTTTATATGAATAGGTTTGAATCAACAAGAAACATAATATATACACAAAATTTTCTTACTTTTATAAACATTCATAAATATTTCTTACTGTTAATGATTTACAAGTACCTTACCCAGTATTGTGGAGGTCAGCCTTTTAGTCTGGTAAACACATCTCACAACATTCGAGGTAATAATGTCAATCTTATATGCCCACAGTACAGAACAACTCTCTTTAAGTACAGTGTACTTTACTCCGGTCCTCAAATATGGAATTCATTACCTTTACAAATTAAAACTCTTCTTTATAGTGGTAATTTATCCACTTTTAAAAAATCTGTGAAAACATATTTATATAATAATCAAAATAGTTAATAACATGCATAACAATGTCAAATCCTACTACAGTTACATCATTTTGCCCATTCCTGATTTTTATATTACCTTGTATAAATAAGACCATACTTTCTTTGTATTTGTTTTCTGGTATGGTATTATCATTATGTATATGAATATGTATGTATGTGTATGTGTGTGTAGATTTATATGTATATGTACATGTGTATGTATGTATATATACTTGTATGTGTATGTATAGGTATATGTGTGTATATGTGTGTGTATGTATATGTTTATGTATGTGCATTTGTGTGTATGTATATGTATATGTGTGTGTATTTATATGTATGTATGTAGGTAGGTATATGTATGTATGTATGTGTATATATATATGTGTGTATATATATATTATTATTATTATTATTATTATTATTATTATTATTATTATTATTATAATAACTATTATTCATATTATTAGTTATTATAAGTAATATTACTATTATATGCTCTAGCTAAGTGTTAAATTGTAAACATCAAATCTAATAATGCATGATCATGTCTGTCGGGAAGCTTCGGCTTGACAGGCTGTGCCACAGTCAGTTTCATTGTATTCAACAATATACTTGTAATCTAAGGGCAATAAACCTTTACTTACTTACTTACTTACACACACACACACACACACACACACACACACACACACACACACACACACACACACACACACACACACACACACACACACACTCGGTAGCTCAGTGGTTAGAGCGCTGGCTTCACAAGCCAGAGGACCGGGGTTCGATTCCCCGGCCGGGTGGAGATATTTGGGTGTGTCTCCTTTCACGTGTAGCCCCTGTTCACCTAGCAGTGAGTAGGTACGGGATGTAAATCACATCTGAGTAGTTGTGACCTTGTTGTCCCGGTGTGTGGTGTGTGCCTGGTCTCAGGCTTATCCGAAGATCGGAAATAATGAGCTCTGAGCTCGTTCTGTAGGGTAACGTCTGGCTGTCTCGTCAGAGACTGCAGCAGATCAAACAGTAAACCAGTGAACACACACACACAACATACACACACACACAACATACAACACACACACACACACACACACACACAACACACACACAACATACACACACACACACACGCACACACACACATACATCCCGCACCCACCCACCCACCCCACATCCCAAGACCCACTACATATGGTAGTGGGTAGCGGGCACAGCTCACAACCGAGAAAGCCTGGGTTCTAGTCCTAGGAGCGACAAGGCAAATGGGTGAGCCTCTCAAGTTCCCTGTTCACCTAGCAGCAAGTAGGTACGGAATGTAACTAAGGGGTTGTGGCCTCGCTTTCCCGGTGTGGTATTGTCTTGGACCTACATGAAAATCGGTCTATGAGCTCTGAACTCTTTCCATAATGGGGAAGGCTGGCTGGGTGATCAGCAGATTACTGTGGTGAATAACACACAGAGGTTTACAGACTGGCACCTTGAGTGGACTGTGTTTATGAGCATAAATAGCTTGTGTTCTCATCTCCTTTGATGGCCATTAGTGTTCTAGTGTCTTTTGATGGAGAACACAAAGAAAATGTCATGATACAGGGGGCGTGGAACCAAAGGAAGGTGTAAGGTCACACCCTGAAGTATAATTTTGCCAAATAATGTCAAGTATTTGCTGTTGCTGGACAGAGACTGCTGCTGTAAGTAGACCTTGTGCTTTCCAAATTCTCAAATGTTTATCATGATAAACTCATATTGCATGCATATTATACCATTTTATTTTGTAAAATATTTTTTAATATACACAAATATACATTAATTTGTAAATAAAATAAACATGAAAGCTCTTCATATAGTTAAAAATCCAACTCCAATCAGGAGCTGAAAATTCTTTTGAGGCATTCAAAATAAATGCAAAATTCCTTCTAGTACTCTACTTGAGTACACATACACACGTGGCTTCATTAGTACTTTGCTTGCAGGCGAGCCAGCTGCTGCCGCAAACTCTCATTCTCCTTCATGACCTCTTCGTTGAGGGAGTACTGCTGGTGCAACTTCTCCATCAGTTCCTGCAAAACCAAAGTGAGTGTTGTCATTATTATGCTCCACACACAAGAACTGCCTTCACATATACAAGTGTTGTTCCTCTTCCCTCTATCTTTCTTTGTACAATATCCTTTAAGCTTTTTTCGATCATTTGAAAAAAAAAAAAATAAAAATCAAGCCAAAGACAGATCATTAGTCTTAAAACCATAAATGATCTAACTAAATTTTCAGCAGGTGTGGCAAAATTTTGGAGTGAAAACTACCTACCAATCTTCCTATGTACCACCACCACGTCCAATCTCATCATGTACATCAATTTTCTTCTTGATGCCAACTTTATTTATTGGATTGTGACAAACACTTCTTCATAACACTCTTAATACAATACAGCATTCTTCTATCAAATAATCAAAGAAACCAAGCAAATACTGTACAAGTTAAGAGGTGAGGGACGAGAAACATTACTTTTACAATAGGCTCATTTCACATGTGTTCTTGTTCATCAAACTGCATGTCTTACTTTGCTGTTGTAAGCATCACGGAAAAACTGCACGAGGAAAGTCACTACTATGGCAACACTAGTCACAGGTTATGCTTGAAGAAACGTGTACTTTCTTATCAAGCCCTTACCCTTAGATATCTTTGATTTATGCACACACACACTTTCCATGTAAAAATTTCTCATAATGTGGGAGGCTAACAAAGCAAGTGACTACATGTTTCAAATCAAGAAGACTTGTGAAATATAACAGCAAATTGGAATAGAAGTCCTGTTATAATATGACTGATGTCTAGCTTCAAACTTCAAGTCTTCCTGAGAGTGAGACAACCCACCACAAAAATAGTAAGCATGTTCCATGATGGATGGAACTTTCTGACACACTATTACATGAAGATAGCTCAAGGAACAGATCCCACGGATTAGTATTTTGTGGTGTGGTGTCTCGTGCTCTACAGAAGCACTTGACTAAAAATCAGGTAGCATATTAAGACAAAATTTATTCCAGTTTGCCTCACTTGTGTAAATTTTAGCCATCAGAATCTTACATGTTAAAATATGAGGCTGTGGAGGCAGAGAGATGCTTGATGAGAAAGTGTAGATTTCCCAAAATAAGGAAGGGTAACAAAAATGGATTGGTGCCATGCAAGAGGCATAAGGGCAGAGATGCTTGATGAGAATGTGTACATTTCCCAAAGTAAGTGTAATAAAAACAATGGATTGTTGCCATGCACTAGTATGCATCTTCTTTCCCCATGCATGATGCAAAGTAAGACATGTAGGTTTGCAATCCATTACTCACTCATGCAATAATATCACAGCACTGAGGAAAGAGAGACAGGCTGACTGAACTATGGACTGAAAAATCAATAAGGCTACACAGATGCTTTGGGTCTATAGTCAAACCACGCTCTGGAGTCACTGTGGGTGGGGTCAGAAAAGGGGACTTCCCAGCTACAGCGTTGCCAAATCTCTCCCAGTACTAGGGCAATTAAAAAGGATTAGAGATCGCCTGACCCTTTTAAGCCTACACCATCCCACCACCTCTCTCTCTCTGCATAATTTTGTAGAAAAGGGTAAAGAAAATTCCCAAAAAACTTTCTAAATAATATAAGATACCTATTCTGCTTTCGACTTATTTTCCACACCACCACTGAGGTATAAGTCAAGGTTCTAAGAAGTAGTTATAAACGTTGTATATAAGTTCCTTCTCTCGGCTGTGTATTGGTCCACCACGATTCGTGACGCTTCCTTCCATCTTGCTGGGTGGGTGGCCAGGTGATAAATGAATGACCCTGACCCACCTTAATCCCCAACCCCTGACCTGCCTGCCTTCCCAGACCTACCTGACAACCCCGCAAAATAGCGTTGCCACGTGTCGTGCTATTTATGTATGTATGTATACTAACTGTTATTATCTATATTACGATACTACAGTGCATTCATAACACTACAAATCCTTATTGAATCTAAAAAAGTATTTAATGGGAAATAAAACATAAGAATAATTAGTAAATAGGTGACGAAGTCATGTGTGTTGGGGCTGATTTGGCAAAGTGGCTCCAGAGCGTGGTTTGACTATAAGATACATATAAGGAATGAATGAATACTAAATTACCTGTTGCTGAATAAACTTTTTGGTGATGATATATTGCAGGTGCATCAGTCTGCTGTTCATGTCGTCCTGGAACTCCTCCAACACGTCAACCATGCAGCTGCGAATCAAGTCAATTTGCAGCTGAGGGACTCCATTACTGGCAGCAGGGACATCTGAAAGAAGAGCCAGTGTTGTTAGTAGCAATGAAGGCTGAGAGGAATATGAAAAGGATTGAGATAAATAAACAGGACATAACTTAGCTCTAAAGACCATTAAAAAAGGGAAAGCCAGTAGAACTGGCAGGACTGTAGATAAGTTAATCAAATATGGAGGAGAGAACCTAATTAAGTGTAGTTTCATTGTTTAGAGAAAGGGGAATGGGGGATGTGTTTAAGATTAGATTGGAAGAAAAGCAGGATAACACTGGATAAGAAAGAAATAGGAAGCTATAGACCCATTGCAATGATATTATAGTGTACTTGGTTAGGTGATGAACAATAAGATAATGACAAAGATAGAAGTAAAGATTTTAGGGGAGGAGCAAAGTGGATTTAAGTCAGTTAGAAGAGGTCTAGACTAGACACATGCATTGTTTTGAAAGAGTTCATTGTTTTGAAAGAGTTGATAGAAGTACAGACCCAGAGACAGCATACGACACAGTGAATGGGAGGAAATCATTTAAATTGTTGGAACATGTACAAATAGAAGATGGAGATGTACAAGTGATCAGGAAAATGTATGAGGATAATGAAGTTCACCTCACTATGGTGTATATGAGGATAATGAAGTTCTGTAGAGAGATGGACCAAGATAGATTCTATGGAGGAGATGGGGTTTACCTCAACCCTGACAGGAACCAAAAGCTGGAACTGGCTGAGTAGATGAGGCTAAGGAAGTTGCTGTGTGGGGGCGGCCTGATGAGGAGGACCAGCAGATGATGGCAGACACGGAAGAGAGGAAACTGATCAGGCAAGTGAATGTGTGAAGACTGCCTGTATGAATGAGAAAGGATGGGAGGATGGGGTGTGGTGAAGTTTGAGGATGTATGCAAGGAAATAAGTAAGTGGAAATTGCCTGAGAGATGGTGTACAAATGGAGGGATGTATGTCAAGATAGGAAAGGGGCTCAAGACACAGGAGACACTGGGAGGAAGCATAATCTTACTCTACATTAAAGGAAGAGGACTGAAAATAAAGGAAATTGATGTAGGGAAGTGTGAAAGCAGTTAGAGTAGAATGTAGGAGTGAGCATGGTAGAACAGAGAAGATGGTGGTGGTTATAGTGTATACATATATGACATGAAAAGAGTTGATAGGAGGAAAGAATGCTTGTGATGGGTGATATGAATGCAGATACAGGAATGGTGAATAATGCTTAAGGAGTTTGTGGATGAGATGGAGTTTGAGAATGTTACTTTGGCTGAAGAGTGGTGAATGGAAGAATTTGTGAAACTGCCACATTAGATAAATGAGGAGGATATGGTGGATATTATATCTGACCACAATATGCTGGTTATGGAGTGCCTGATGCAGGGTGGGAGTGAAGTGAGAGTGACAGGTAAGGAAAGCAAGTAGAGAAAGAGATGTAGGGTGGCAGAACTTTCAAGTAGATCTGAGTGAGAGAAGATGGGATGATGTAAGTGTGCATGATGTGAAGCACCTGAATGAGACTGGTTCATGAGAAACAGATAAGTTTTGTTAATATGCAGTGCTGCTGAGAAACAGATACGTTTTGTGAGAGTGGTCAGAAGAGAGAACGTAAACTATGGTGGAATGATAAAATTAGAGAGGCCAGGAAGGAGCAAGAAAGAATGAGTAGACAGTGCAGATGGTTGAGAAAAAAAAACATGCAAGTGATGAGGCAGACAATGAGTACTGGAATGCAGAGCCAACATAAGTGAAACAACAGACTTGGAAGGTGAATGACAAAATGCAAGAGCAGGGTATGTGAAACAAAAAGGCAAATTGTAATAAAGGCTAAAGTAAAATGTGAAAGGAATATGATTGAATCTTTGAGAGGAAGGCATGGAAGACGGCTGTAAGTGGTACAAGTTCATGAGAGGTGAGAATGTCAGGAAATGTTGGTGTGGAGAGTCTGAATGTGAATGGTGAAGTTATAATAACAGAGAAGGAATGAATCAGGGAAACAATGAGATAGCTCTGGGAAGAAGTGGTGTGATAGAAGGATATGTGACACTGGAGAGGATGAACTGAATGATAAAATCAGCATGGAGGTGGAGAGATATGTGAAAAGGGAGTAGAATGGAAGGCAGTAAGGCCAGATGGGATACCATACGAGATGTATAAAAACAGTGGGGAGGTAGTGACTGACAGGATGACTGAGGTACTTTAATCAGTGTGGGAGGAGGAAAGAGTGCCAAGAATGTAAAGTGACTTGCATAAGGAAGGATAGAAAAGCAAGAGCTAAAGGCAGATTGCATTGATAAATACAGATTAAGTTTTAAGTGCAATACTGAATGAAAGATTGTGTAAATGGACTGAAAAATGAGTGTTAGGTGAAGAACAGAATGGTTTTTGCGTCAACAAGAGAGCCGAGGATGTTAGTGGTGAATTAATTGGCTGAGAGGAAAATAAAGGATGAAGGTAAACTATATACTTAGGTGTTCTGGATACAGAGAAAGCATATGACAGAAAGGTGTTCTGGATACAGAGAAAGCATATGACAGAATGGACAGAGAAATATGTTAAGCAGAGTCTTAGGAAAGATAATCAACATAATGCATAGCATTTATGTTGACATGAGAGCTAAATACAGACTGGATAAAGAGTTAGTTAGGCAAGGATGCATATTGTGACCAATCCTTGTCAGCTTGTATATGAGGAAAAAGTAATGTAATGATAGTGAATAGGTCAGAGGATGAAAGTAATGTGGTATGGAGAATTGGAGAGAATGAGTTGAAGCAGGCACAAGAATATAAGTATGTGGGCAAGTCATATTGGGGAGTGCAGCAAGAATGAGAGCAACTAAATATGATGTGCTGAGAGAAATGTGGAAGAGCGTGACTGTGCCTAGTACTGGGCACAATGTGATTGCATGGAATCAAGCAAAGTTGACAAGTTAGAAGTGGGAGCAGAATAGAATAGCTAGAATAGCACTGAATGCACAAAAGTACACAGCATTAAAAGTTTTGAGAGGTAAATATGGGATGGAGCACTTTCAGGTTAAGACTAATAATAGTGACACTTAGGTACAAGATTAGCTTGGAGAGAATGGATGATGAAAGAACAGCCAGAAAGGTGTATCTGTGGAATGAAAATAGAAGCAAATGGAGGAAGAGGTGCATGAGAATGACAAGAATGGATTACAAGTTGCATGGGGGGATGGGGGATAAAAATCAAAATGCGTGAAAGGATTGTGACAAGGAGGCAGAGTGGTAACTGAATGGGATGTGAGGAAATGGAAGAGTGAGATAGACAGTCTAAGAGGTGAAGTGGGTGGGACTGACTGAATACATGGGAAATTGAGATGGAATGAAAGAGTACTCTGGAATAGTTAGTACAAGGAAAAAGGAAGCCCCAATGTATGAAAGGTGGAATGATGCCAGCTTCGGTGATCTTCTATTCCCAGCTAAGGTATAGTGTATGGATGTGGAACTACAGGTGGTCAAGTCCCACAACAAAGTGTGCCAAATGTGTGACCTGGCAGAGAACGAGTTGGTGGAGGATGTGGTGCTGGAGTGTGAGGTATGAGAGAGACCAGAGGAGATGATGCAAGTGATTCTGACTTAGGGCATAATAGGGATGAAAGAGTGGAGAAGACAGGAAGAGATGGTGCTGCTGCTGGGACTGTGTGGAGAGGCAAGTGAAAGTATGATTAAGGCTGTGAAGAAGTTTCTGGGAAAAATGTGGCATGCTAGATGTAGGGATAGTCAGTGAACAGTATATTGCTCTTTTTTTCTACTTGTCTTTTACAGAAGTTGCCAATCAAAAGGCCTTGCTCTGGAGCAATCCCAAGCCACTTGTAGCATCAAGATAAAGATTAGTTACTTTGGGTGGAGGACTGGCAAATATGACTGATTTCTAGCATGCTGTCAAGACATGCCCATATAGTCAAGAGTGAGAGATGGGTGAACATTCCTCATTCCTCCACCAAAACTAATGAACTACTTTCTCAGTGCACCATTATGTAAACCACAACTTGATGCAGTACAAAGTCATCACCTGAAGCAGCAGCAGGAGCAGGTTCATCAACAGCAGTCTGGAGCTGCGTTGGAGTGTTTGGGGCAAGATCAGAAGCTCGCACAGGCCGCAGCAGTTGTCTCTTCTTGGGTGGACTGATCCTGGATGGAGTAGTGAAGGGAATGCTCACTGGTGGGGCTGGAGAGATCCAAATGGAGGAGTTAATTCCCTTGCTTCTGTTTCTGTCTTCAAGTGTTGCAGGGCTGTGGGTTGCTGGTGATGGCACATTACTGTCTGTTTGCTGTGTTGCTGGGCTCTGATCCTTGGCCACAGCAGTTAAGGGTTCAATGTTCTCCTTGTCAGTGATGTCTGTTGGAGTGGGGCTCATCTCCATGGCAGAGGGGGACTTCAGCTGCAGGATGGGTGATTCCAAGGCAATTTCATTCCCTGCATTGATGGTAGTGTCTCTAACTGGGGACAGTAGATTGTCTGAAACCAAGAAGTGGTAATTAGCAGTGTAGGGATAGAACAATAGTGATAATACATAGCATCATGAAGGTTAGAAGTGTACCAACATGAAAACCACATAATAATAATTCAAAGATATAGCAATTAAAACCTTCATTGATGTCCATGTGGTGGGCTGAGGGTGAGTGATGGTTGTTGTGCAGGTCTGTGGTGCGGACGGGAGAAAGCAGACTCTGGAGGAAGGCACTCTCCACTGGGACATCAATCTTGAAGTCAGGGATGTTATTAAGAGTGTCTCCCTCAGAAACCTGTGAGAGGAAGCATTTCTAGCACAACTGAAGCTCTATCAACAAACTGTAACTTGTTCCCTATCAATTAGAATCCTGTGTTTAAGTGAATGCAGAAGCCAATGAATCTAATTATGCTTATTAGGAAGGTACCAGTCAAAATCATCACTTGCTACATCTCAATGCTATATATCACTAGTTACATCTTTTATTTCTGTTGGAAACTTTAGAATTACATACAATTTTAACGTTTCTTTTTTATCAACCAGCCCAGTAGTCCCATACAGGGCAACCCAAGCACCACACTCATACACACCCATCACTCACACTGTGAAAAGGGATTAATCTTGTGGACCACTAACGTAAAAACAGGCTGGAAAAATTGCACAGTTCAGTTAAATTTCTCATAACATTTTCAGAAACTAAAGGCATGTCAAAGAAAATGGGATTGAAGTACCCACCTGCACTTGTACGTGGCTGGGGAGATTTGTGTCCCTGACTGGTGAAAAAACACTAAGATCGAAGGCACCAGTTTCAGGCACAGACTCCGGCTTGGCCTCCATCTCGGGACTCATTGTACTGGGGTTGTCAGAACAGGACCTGTGCAAAAAAGGTGACCATGAACCAACACATAATAATGGTGTCAGCAATATCAATTTTAATGAATGTCTGGAGCATATGTGCTTCTGTTATTTGATTAGATATACTCTTATGCAAGCAATTTTCTTTCCAACAAGTGGAAGTGTCTATTACAAAATTACAGAAAGGTTATATTGTTTTAGTCATTCATAAATTCATAAACTCCTTCATACAACTTATAATAATGGACAGAAAATATATAGAACTAAATTAGTGTGCTAAGCAAGTAAAACAATATTAACTCAACCATTTCTCCAAAACTGTTTTAAACAATTCCTAGAAGGCTCTTACTTCACTGGCCGTTGCGAGGGAACAGGCATGGAACACGTTGCACCGCTCCTCTGCCCACTCCTGCTGTTGCTGGAACTCTGTTGGGAGAATCACCTTGTTAAGTTTAATAGCATGTGTAATTAGTAAAGATACACAGTCACTTCCAGGTGACCTACAACTTCCAAAGTGAGTGGTGGTGTGGCCCTTCCCTCTGTTGGCTGAGTGAGGCTGTGTTACTTCCTGACCTGTGCGACCTTTCAGGAAAAACAAGAAAATTGTCAGATTTTAAAGAACATACGTTCAGCACTGCAAAATAACCTGAAACCTCCTGATGCATACAGAGATTCAGTGAAAAAACTCTGTACATTGTTTTAGGTACTACAGTGTTCCCTCGCTATTTCGCAGTTCAAGTTTCGTGGCTTCACTGTTTCGCGGGTTTTATATACGTGTTCCCCCGCCACTTCCCAGTTCGCGTCGCACTGCCTCAGTGCATCGCGGGGTTTTCAAAAATATTCATCAAAAGATAAAAATGAAAAAATACAGCCATATCAGCAGCCATAATGCGGAAAAACACATTGTTTCATGTTAATGCGTGAGATAGGAGGTTTCCCAGTTTGCCAAACAAAGAGATGAGTTGACTCTGAGGCTTTGTATATACCCACGGGCACTCATACAAGGCACGTGATTGGTTCCCGGCGTGAGATCAACCAATGAGAGCAAGAGTGGATTTATCCCGTGAGCTGATTGGATGTGCATCATCGCAGCTTCACCCAACATCTCGCCAGTCTCTGTTTACTGTCTTGTGACTGTATCTTAGTGATGTGTTCGCGATAACTTTTTAAATATTGACTCATTAAGCCCTTATAATGCCACCTAAGCACTGTGCCCCTGCAAAAGCTTCCTCTAGTGAGGCCAAGAGGAAGATGATGTGAAAAAGTGAAGGGCAGAAGTTATGCCTCTGCGGCATGCCATTATGGCGTGAATGAATCTACAGTGCGGTACATCAAGAAAGACGAAGCAAACATCCACAAAACTGCTTCAATAACCTTCAATAAAGAAGCGAAATGTGTGGCAACTCTGCGTAATGTGAGAATTGTGAAAATGGAAGCTGCATTAGCATTGTGGATTGCTGATAGCAGGAAAAAGACAGTGAGTTTAGACACTAATATGATCAGGACAAAGGCCAAAGCTCTCTACGACCAAATCTTGCCTGATGACAACGATGAAGAGACTGAAGTAGGTGCTGATGAACCTGACGAACCTCAAGCCAGTAGCGCTGCCAGGAGTGATTCGCTTCCTCGAGGATGAGGGTTTTCAGCCAGCAAAGGCTGGTTCAAAATATTTAAAAGATACGGCCTCAGAAGCGTGCGCCTCTGTTTGGTGATGCTTCCTCTGCTGACAACGATGCTCCTCGTTGTTACATAGAGGAAGAATTTCCTAACCTCATCAGTGAGGGAAGCTACCTCCCTGACCAAGTTTTAAACATGGATGAAACAGGCCTTTTTTTGGAAGAGGATGCCTTTGCGTACATTCCTCTTCAAAGATGAAGTGAAGAGGCCAGGCTCCAAGCCCCACAAGGACCATGTGATTCTCATCATGTGTGGCAATCCTGTAGGTTTTATGCTTAAGCCAGGCCTTATTTGTAAAGCCAAAAATCCTTGGGTATTAAAAAACAAAAATAAGGCTCTACTGCCTGTGTACTGGATGTATAACCCCAAGGCCTGGATAACAAAAGCTCTGATCCACGAATGGTTCCTCCATTGCTTCATTCCCAGGTGAAGCTGTATCTGGCTGAAAAGGGCTTCCCCTTTAAGGTCCTTCTCTTCATGGACTGTGCAGGAGGCCATGCAACGGACCTGCAAAATGATGGGGTGCAGATAGAGTTTCTGTCCCCTAACACTACATCCCTAATTCAGTCGATGGATCAAAGTGTCATTTGTGCCTTTAAGGCACTCTACACTTGCTCCATAATGGAGCTACTTCATTATATGATGTCCTTAAAGCCAGGCTCCATCAACAGCAGGAAGACACTGGGAATATTCCTTTGCAACCCACATAAACATGGTTAGGTATGTCTCTAGTTACATCCCGAGGATGTGACGGGTAGGTGACCGAGCAATGTACCCGCCATAGGATAGGTAAGACCCATTGTACATAAGTATATCAACCATTATAGAAATCTGATGAAATCTTTCGTAATGTGGTGCAACGTGTGAATGCTGACCTTGCCTTTTCCTTAAAAAGGGGTTGCAGGTGCTTCTTTATTCAAGTGATTTGTTGCATTCATGATTGACTCGGATAATTTGTTATCTCAATAAGTAAGATGCATTTTATCTAGGTATCACTACCAGCGAGAATACATGTAATGAATGACACACAATACCCCCAGTTGAGATTTCAATTGTCACATGACCGACGCCCTTGTGTCAGCATCTTGACGCTGGGTGCTGTAGTGGGCTCCGGCAAAAGCGACTGGGAAGTGCAGGGTGTGTGTGTGTGTGTGTGTGTGTGTGTGTGTGTGTGTGTGTGTGTGAAACGGTGTGCTGCGGGAATTTAGTGACTGTGAACTCAAGTGACATTACAAACATTTTAAGCACGTTTCTGTATGTACTTTTGTACATTGTGTGTGGGCAGCACTTGTAAATTTGTACATAATATATGAACCTTTTATATCCTGAATTTTCCTTCTACACCTGGGTTGCTTAAGAACACCAAAACTACCAGTGAAACTGCTCAGCAGAACAACAGAAAAAAAAAAAAAAAAAAAAAAAACTTTATAGGGTACAGAGGCCTGCTAACCTAACAAAGTTAAGCTCTCTACACAAAAAAGCTTAACAATCCTCCTCAGGGAAATACAGTCTGTGGAGGAGGAAGTTTGTTTAGCAAAATCAGAAACATTAGAAAGCTATTGATTATTACCTTTGACCTTATGGAGGGCTGCAGGAGTACATTGGTGACAGCAGATTTGTGTGCCTTCAGGGTGGCCAGAGGAGTGTTGATGGTACGCATGTCGTGGATGAGCACCTCTCCTGTCATCGTGCCCAGAGCCACCAGCTGCCCCATGCTCAGGAAGGCGATGCTGGTGAGCGGTGCTGAGCTGCGGTGTGTCATGACAGGCCTGGGGAGGAAGGGCAGCTTCAATGCTAGCCTCTAAAACTGGAACATATAACTACACACTTGAAAGGAAGGAAGGTTATGAGACTGTCTTGAGGGCCTGCAGTGTCATGACAGACCTTTGGGAATAATTAAAGATATAACACTGACACCATTAACTTTTTGTATCACTTTTAAGATGAGTAAACTAAGAGTAAACTACAAGGACTAAATATCACATGTACCTCGACAGGCTGCTATAAGATGAACTCCTCTAAATATATACTCTTGAAAATGAAAATGGTATATATCCCAACAAGATGCAACAAGATGATAAACAGGATGGCAGTGACACTAGGCAAAGAAGGACCAAGACTACCATACCACAAGAGAAGTCAACCCACTGTTTGCTTTGTACATTGAAGCAGCAGAGTTTCTTATCATAGCCAACTGAGACCATAAGGAACTCATTGACAGGGGAGAAGGAGATGGCGTTGACTGCAAAGGAATGGGCGTCAGGGAAAGAATGCACCACCTTGTTGGCGTGTGTGTCGTACAAGGCGACGGCTCCTCCCTCAGAGCAGCAGCCAAGCAAGGACTTCTTCACTCTGCTGTAGGTCAGATCTGTCACCACCTGTTGCGAGGAGACCATTAACACCACTGAGCAGATACCTTATTGCTTAACTGTCACAGCACACTCACCCACTTAACAATCAACACACTGAAGTGCACCACCTCCAAAAAGGCTGCCAACTTAGTCACCAATGCTGGGATCAAATACAGAATTAAATCCACAAATACCTACAACACAACAGGACATGAACGGACCTGATTATTGAAGATCTTGTAAGGGCCGGCAGTCAGTTTGTTGAGGACGGAGAGCATGTAGAGTGTTCCCTTCTTGGTAGCTGCTGCAATGTGGGAGTCACTCAGGCTGAAGGCGATCCTGTTGATGGCTTGGTCGGTGGGCTGTGGGGAAGCAGCAATATGATACACAACTGCCTTGGAACTGCACCAGAACAAATGTTAACAAAATACCATGACATTACATTAAATATCACTGCAATAACAAACATGACAGCAAATTATCTCAACATTTTACATTGAATATCAGCACTAAAACTAACAAAGGTATCTGACACAAAGGCAAGACGTCTCAACACTTATTCAAACACTCACACCCTAAACAAACACCTTAATGAAATACCTGAACACTATATTAAACATTGGATTCAGAATATAAATAAATGATCAAACACTAAAAATGTTATATCTAACACAAATATAAACTAAACTTCAAAACATTTTGCAATAAACAAGTGTCAAAGCAAATGTCTCACTATCCACTAATTACAACTATCCTGCAGAGAACATGGCACTAGGAAACTAAAATACCAAGCTGATGCAACACTAATAACACTTCAGCAAACTGTCACTTACCATTGTTACTTATATTCTCCCATATGCAAGATAACTATACAAAGAAGAGAAAAGTAAGAGATTAACCCAAGACCTGAAAAACCTTATCTTACAACTAGAGGTGCATGTATATCACAAACATTTCCTTTACTGTCACTCTTTACACCAGAAGATGCCAAGCACTTGTATAAAAAGGAATAAAATGGTTTGTTAGTGTGCACCATCTTATGTCACCATTTTCAGTCAGTTTGCAGGTTTTATTCTGTATTGCATTTGAGATTCCTGGACTGAGGGAGTGTTCAAACCATTAGTACAAAAAGAGAAAGATGCAGTTCTGTGGGAGGGCCAAATGGTACTGTGTTGTTCCAAGGTTTATTTTTTCCTATGTTTTTCCTCTGACATTCAACAGTAAATATAGGAACGATTACAAGGCTGCTTCTTTATTCACCCATTTGCTTTCCTCTGAGTCTAAGCAATAAATGAACCAATCCTACAAAGCTCATTCAACCCATTTTGTCCTGGCAAGCATTATTCAACCATTATTTTTCCTCAACGAACCTCATTCAACACATTTTTTTCCTATGATGCTAAGTAATAAGAGAGAATACCAAAGAGCCTCATTCAACTATTTCTTTTCTCCCAACACTAAACAATAAACAAGTCACAACATCATATACCTCTCTATAGCTTCTCGACAACCAACAACATAAAATCACTCCCCTTCACTTCTTGATCTCCTCCCAACACCAAACAATTAACAAGTCACACAGCATCATGAATCATATACCCTCCCTGGTTTCCTGACAACTAACAATAAGCACAATGGCCACTCCACACACCCTGCACCACACTTACTGCAAAAACATTCTTCTTGGAATGAGACTTGACATTCCAGATAGTCACCAGTCCCGAGGCACTCCCAACACCCAGGTAATGTGAGCAGCGTGACGCAAAGTCCAGACATGTTGGAGATTCCTGTAAAGTGCAAGCCGTGTGAGCAAAGCATGAGTTAGATCTTTCATGTGGGGTGTGACTCGGGTGAACCTCTCAATGTATGCTTCTTGGGAATGTTACATGAGAGTATACTCGCTGTAGAAGTAATGTTAATGCCAGTAAGAATAAGAGTGAAAATATGAATGTCGAGTGGAATAAGAAGTAATGGTTTGACATTTGTATATATTAACAACTGGTGAGTTAGAATAGCACTATCATATCCTTGTTTTCTCCTTAGACGTCATTAACATTCCAGCGATGCATCAATATACAGGGAAAGATTTGAGTATCATTCGAGGTAAGACAAGGAAGGACTGCACAGATGAGAGAGAGAGAGAGAGAGAGAGAGAGAGAGAGAGAGAGAGAGAGAGAGAGAGAGAGAGAGAGAGAGAGAGAGAGAGAGAGAGAGAGAGAGAGAGTTGAATGGAGATGAGACTGAAGCCCATATTCAGAAATACTTTGCTCTCACCACAACTATTTTCCAAGGCCAGAGATGATCAGCGGGGTTTTCAATAGTGTTTCTACAGTTAATAATGTAGAAATCTTGTCATTCTGCCACTAGAACTGCAAAAATACTTTAAAAACTCATGCAAATGTAAATAAAGCCTTTTGAAATAGTGGTGGAAGTGCAGAAGTGTTTGAAAATACAAGCCAGAAGACAGAGAAGAACAGACTAGCAAGGAACAACACTCCATACAAACACAGGGAAGACTGCACAATAACCACCACCACCACCACCACACACAAACAGGTAACTTACAATCCCTCGCATAACACCAATGTTTGCCCTGGACTTCCCACAGATAGCCGAGAAGTGGATTTCTTTCCCCGAGTCACTGAGGCTTGCCAAACACTGCCCATCCTGATTCCATGCCAGTCTGCTCACATGACCTGGGAAAGGAATGAAACGATAAATACTGAGGTTTTAGTCCAAGGATAAATACACATTGAACAAAAGTGTTTTTTTCCTGAAAACTGATTTTTTCTTTTCTGAATGCAAATATATATATATATATATTTTGCATTCTAGGTTCATAAAGGGCAATCCCTTATATTTCTCTATTTCTCTGTTTACATTTCTATAAAATGTGGTGATTTAATACTATAACTGTCATTCCATTACTAGCTCAGCACTCCAAGGCATTTTCAGCTGGTGGGCTTCCCTGACTAAGGTAGAAGCCACATTCCGCTGTTGCTCCAGCCCCAAGCAATAAGTAAACAACCACAAAGACAATGCTATAATACCAGGCAGGAGAGTGCAACATATGCAGCAGAAAATGCACAAACAGGCCAAAGAAAGATACTGATTGAGTTGCAATTTGATTAACTAACTAGTTAGCAGTACTGGAAAAAAGTACATATCACCAAGATAGAGATGCCTTATAAAACAGTGACATTTTGAGAGGAGGCTACACTATGTGATAAGAAATTCCAAGTATTAAAGTCTCTTATGCTAAATGATCGTCTGATATCTAATCAAGATTGAACACGAATCCCTTAATGGTGGAGAGCAGCTGGTGACATAGCTGGCTGATGGGCAAGGAGTACATCACTGAAAAGCCACAATATAAAGCACCTGTGTGGTGGTTGGTTGCCTCACTTAAGTATGTTAGCATCATGGCAAAATTAGCTATCCCTGTTCTGCACAGTTCCAAAATAGCAGGAATAGTTATGCATTACTTTCTTTTGTCAGAGGTTTATTGCTTTGGCCTCACTGGGCCCTGACGAGCTGTAACATGGTAGGCTTGGGTGGCTGTTCTAGATGTTGGGTGTGGGTTCCACCAGATTCCCCATCAATGCCACTTCTCAATAGATCATAGGCTTGCCTTCATTCTCCAACCCTGCTTCATCTCCTTTATTCTGTCTTTCTTTCTTGTCCTCTGTTTATAGCTATATAAATTGGTGTATTTCCTAAATCATTCTAACTTCTGTTCCACATCACCATTGAAGTAAAAATCAAGGGGTTTTATGTGTAAAGGTCTCCTCCCCATCCTAAATGTAGCATATGAATACGGGAGTGTAACCTTCGTGACACCTCCACTTGACCTGACTCACCAGTCTATACAGAAAACATACCTTGATTTTTACCTTGATGATGATGTGGAACTAAAGTTAGAATGATTTTGAAAATACACCAATTTATATAGAGACAGGAAGAGAACGACACTGGAATGGCCAGTTTAGAATGAGCCAAGTATAGACAGTGGTATACTGGAAAATGCTATAATGGAGGGACTAGCTTCCTTCTTGTCACATAGGTTTAATTCTATAGTGAGATAACCTGTGAGGGCTATGATAGGCTAGCTTAAAATAAACTCAATCAATGGGTGGAAGATCCTTGCACAGTGTATCATTAGCCCATTGAAATGAGAGAAGTTTAGTCTCCCAATACAATAATTTCTTTACCAGAACAAAACTCACGACAAAAAAAGTAAAAAAGGTTGGCATTTTCATCAGCAGTATATGACAAGGGATGAAAAACAATTGGTACATAGAGGTTTAAGTCTGAAAGAAGTATGTATTGAATTCTGTAAAACATAGACATAAACCAACAGTGTTCATAAATCAAACACTCAAGATCTTTTCTGACGAACACATAGTTGGGTAGGTCAACATAAGGTGAAGGAACACAGGGTAGTAACCAAATTTCACTTATACATAAAATAGATCAGTAAATGTAAGAGGTTGGTGTGCTTCATAAAAATGGTCAACCTATACTCAATATGGCACCTGAAATCTCCCAAGCAGCTTCATTGTTCAAACTTACCACTCTCAGAAGGAATCTCTTCACAGAATGCATAGGTAGAGGCATTCCACAGCTTGATGGTGTCTCCACTCGTGGCCAAAAGCTTCTCCCCCATCCTGGCGTCCTCTTCCTGTTCATAAAAAAAAGTTGCCCGTTCAATAATAGTAGAAAATTATTGAAAAAAATAAATAATTGCAATAAAAAAAAAAAAGCAAGATACACAGAAATGGACACACTTTGCATGACACCAAGATCTCTTAGCTTCAGGTTCTGGTTGAAAATTTAGGTTCAAATTCCAGTAACTACTAATTTCAAGCTATACAAGAATCATTCATAATAAACATGACAGCTGACCACCTAACCACCAATAACATATACCACAACACCAATCTACCTTATAATCCGACCCTTTAACCCACACAAACTCGTATATTAACCACCAACACATAACCACACAAGCTGGGACGACCACTAACAGACGAGACTAATTAGCTAACCACCAGTAGTTAGCTCATTACCACTAACTACCCCCTTCTCCAAACTACACTAGCTATATTACCGCTCCACCCTTAACACTGCACTAATGGCACGAACAGGTGAGTACAGCAAGCACCAGGTAAGAAAGAGGTGATGAAAACAGAGAGAATTGATCACCTTGGGTCCTTCAGTCATTCACAATCAAGTAATAAGGTCGTAAAGTTCCATGTTCTCCATTGCGATCTAATACCAGGTTGTGTTCGTGCATCTGGTCGCGAGCGAGGACAGAATGAGAGCTAACAGATAAAGGAATTACCAGGAAAAGTAGACAGAAGACGGGTACTCCTTCCGCCTCATCTCTCTTACCTCTTACCTCCGCCTCAGCTGTCTGTTTTGAAGTGAAGTGAAGAGGTCTGACTGGTCTCGGTCTTGCCAGGCGCCACCTCGGTGAAAATAACATGCTATTTTCTTCAAATCTACTAATACACAACGATTTATAATAAATAAATATCAAATAAATATATATAGTTAAATCACAATATATCTAATCAAACATATTAGAATTAGACGATGTTTTACGACGCAAGCTTGAGCTTGAGCTTGAGTTGGGAGTCTCCCAACACTTGCTGTCGGTGTAGCCTTTGAATCGGCGTTCTCCCATACACACCTGGAAATGGAAGAGTGGGGCAGGAAGTCTGAAGCATTAATGCTTTCCCTCCCTCCCCCCTCCCTCATCATTCATCACATTCACACCTGTTCCCCATCCCCATCCCTGTCCCTGAGGGGTCCCTGCCTTTCAATCATTCTCATACGTTCCCTCCAGGCACTCTCTAAGAAATCTTTCACACCCTCAATCACCCGACCATTTACCTGTCTCTCAACACACAGCTCCAGCAGGTACTCCATCCATTCCCTAGCATTCCTCTCTCTCATCTCACTACATGCTTCTACTCCTATCTCTTCTGTCACTACACCTAACATCATGTCTCTTGCACACCCATACCCCTCACACTCCAGCATCAAATGTTCTATTGTCTCATCCACACCCCTCCCGCATACCTCACACACCTTGCTTCCTCCATTCTTCCACCTATACACCCTGCTGTTCACCTCCAGGGACTTGGTCCTGGCTCTAACATAACATAAATAATAGGATAACAAAGGGCCACCAGGGCCCATCTAGGTTATCCTGTATCAGTCGCACAGCGACCTCGTCATCAGTACTTAAAGATACACTTACAAGTACACAATACATTATATACTAATTCTAAATATTTGGCCCATTAACAGGGCTAAGTCCTGCAGCGAAATCGATCCTCTACAATTTGTGGTCCCCATACATGGGGATCATGTCTTATTTAACTATAGTAAATTTCTTATAAATACTATCATGCAGCGCTATACATAATTATAAATCTAATAAATTTAAGTGCTTATCTAATCTGTTTTTAAACATTGTCAAACTAGTGCTATTTACAACCCTCTCTGGCAATGCATTCCAGAAGTCTACTACCCTATGACTAAAGAAATATTTTCTTATATCTAACCTGCAGCCTTGCTTTCTAATCTTCCTGCCATGATTTCTAGTCCTATTTCCCTCCTCTAAGGTAAAGAAAGATCTCACATCTATGTAGTTTGTATCTGAGAACATTTTAAATAACTATCATATCCCCTCTTATACATCTGAACAGCAGTTCCCCCACGCAGGTCCCATCATAAAAACTTTCATGCCTAGGCCGGTCCTTTCTCCGATACCATTCTAGCGTTGTCTTCTCACTCATCCCCCTCCTCCACTCTGCTTTTCCTTTCTCTTCACACATGCCTATTGATTTCTCTCTTACTCGCATCTATACTTCCATGTCCTATGGCTCTTCTAACAAGCATTTTTTTTAAGTATTCACTGTTCACCCAACAGTAAATAGGTACAGGATGTAACTCGAGGGGTTGTGGCCTCGCTTTCCCGGTGTGTGTTGTGTGTGATGTGGTCTCAGTCCTACCCGAAGATCGGCCACTACGAGCTCTGAGCTCTTTCCGTAGGGGAAAGGCTGGCTGGGTAACCAGCAGACGACCGTGGTGAATAACACACACCTCGTTCGTGGCAACACTACCACCATATCATATTGTCTGTGATAGAGCCGTAAGTAATTCCTCCTCTTTCTTTCTTTTCTTCCTTTTCCCCGGGCCTCTAACATAACAGGCCAACACATCTCACAACACAGGCTTTGCACGTCACATCATTCCACAGCGCGCGCACGCACGCACGCACGCGCGCGCGCGCGCACACACACACACACACACACACACACACACACACACAGTTAGAGCGCTGGCTTCACAAGCCAGATGACCGGGGTTCGATTCCCCGGCCGGGTGGAGATATTTGGGTGTGTCTCCTTTCACGTGTAGGTGCTGTTCACCTAGCAGTGAGTAGGTACGGGATGTAAATCGAGGAGTTGTGACTTTGTTGTCCCGGTGTGTGGTGTGTGCCTGGTCTCAGACCTATCCCAAGATCGGAAATAATGAGCTCTGAGCTCGCTCCGTAGGGTAACGTCTGGCTGTCTCGTCAGAGACTGCAGCAGATCAAACAGTGAATTACATACAACGTAAGACAGAGTAACGAGCAACACACGCACGCACGCACGCACACACACACACACACACACACACACACACACACACACACACGTAAGACAAAGCAACACACACACACACACACACACACACACACACACACACACACGTAAGACAGAGCAACACACACACACACACACACACACACACACACACACACACGTAAGACAGAGCACACACACACACACACACACACACACACACACACACACACACACACACACACACAACGTAAGACAGAGCACACACACACACACACACACACACACACACACACACACACACGTAAGACAGAGCAACACACACACACACACACACACACACACACACACACACACACACGTAAGACAGAGCACACACACACACACACACACACACACGTAAGACAGAGCAACACACACACACACACACACACACACACACACACACACACACACACCGTAAGACACACACACACACACACACACACACACACACACACACACACACACACACACACGTAAGACAGAGCAACACACACACACACACACACACACCGTAAGACAAAGCACACACACACACACACACACACACACACGTAAGACAGAGCAACACACACACACACACACACACACACACACGTAAGACAGAGCAACACACACACACACACACACACACACCTAAACCCACATCTAGCGGGAGGGAGGGAGGGGGTCGGGTCTGGGTTTGGGTCCAGCTGGTGGTCGCTCCCCGTGGATGACATATTTACGTACGTAAACCATTTTGAAAATGACGATTCTCAAAAAGATAGCTGGACACGAATACTACATAAATTCTGACTTGTCACCAATCAAAACTAATCCCTAAAATATAAAATTATGGCCGAGATAAGCAATAATAGAAATATCTCAAAAATACCGTTAATAAAAATGTTATAACATCGACATGCTTAAAAACAAATCTAAAGCCCACTAATCTTATTCAACACGATCGATAACACTTTTTAAAAATATTAACCACTTCCGCAACACATCAAAACTTGGCAACACGCTGAAATAACAAAATTAATATTCTATATTATGTCACTTTTACACTTTTTAACGGCACTATAAATCATTCTTAAAGTCGACACATCTCACTTATCAGGAGCGAAACAAACTTTACCAAACACAAACTATCTTTCGAAACCATTCACACTTCATTACAAGCTATAATAAAAAAATAAGCATACAGAGATGGAAAATTTGGAGAGGATATCTGGTTCTTATTTAGGCCATAATAAGCTTCAAAAGTTACGTATTTCACCCAACAGAAGCATGGAAAACAATTGAAACACAGCTAAATATGTATGAGAACCATAAAAAGTTAGTTTTGAATCAAAATAAATAAACTGAGAGCAATAGAAAATAATACCCGAATTCAACAGATAGGGGGAGGAAAAGCAAGATGGCGCCGGCTGATGACGTCACACGGGGAGCGAATGACGTCACGCGGGAAAATAGCTGATGACGTCACGCGGTGGCCGCTGTTCCCCCGCTTAACATCTCTAGGCCTTCACCATACGCAAATTAAGGAACAGAGGATAAGTCTCAACAGCCAACACGAAGTATCCCCTTCAGCCCATAAACTCCCGTGAAAAGCCCACATGGTATAAATAAAAAAAAAAAAAAAAAACAGCCAACACGAAAGATTAGGCCAGCGGCTCCACTTTGCGACGTGTCTGACATATAATAATTACAAAATGAAAGAGATAATGGGCGAGAGATAAGCACCGGGTCAGTGGTTCGTTTGTTTATTTACCATTTACTCACTGTTTTGGGTTTCCGCATTCCCAGCAGGTGTTAGTTCAGTGATATGTCGTCCTGGAGTGGGTGGGGACAAGTTGTGATGGTCAGGTATTGAATTACTTATAAACACTGCATGTGAGGGTCTATACTTGGTAACATACTGTTTGCCTTGTTTACTGATCTGTGATGGTTCATTCGTTGGTGTTTCGTCCTGGATGCTGGCACCGTTACGCTAAGATTGACACCACTGTGAAATATATATACGTAATGATTTATACACCAAAAATATTTCTTACGTTTCCGGATGGACGCTGTCCCAAAGCGGATGGACCTGGTATCGCCTCAGCCTAGTTTTCTTGTCAGCACAGAAACAAACACACACCGCTTTAATTAACTGTCTTCAACCATGTATGAATAGCTAACCTTTGCTTACTGAGAGGCTACCAACACGCCATTCTTTTTGTCACTCACTAATCTGTCTTCCTCTCAGTGCTTCACGTCTTGCCAGCGCGGCGCCACACGATCACATTCAAAGTTAACAAACTGAGAGTGGGAGTGGTCAGTGTTGGGTGGCGAGGCGGGACGGTGTTCCACTAAGTTAAGAGTTGCCACTTGCCACAATCAACACTATTACTGCAGGTGTGTAGGTAAAAGGCTTTGAATTAAATGTAGCAGTAGCTACTAACACGACCACCTGCTGCCATCACGAAAGACTCAAGGTATGAATGAAGTAATCGCAGCAGGAGGTTGTTCTGACGTTAAAGTTTCTTGGATCCAGCTCCTGGAGGGTGGGTGGCTGAGTGCTGAGGGTTGCGCTGTTGCCCGGATCAATGCAACCAGTTACCATATTAACTAGCTTATTATTTGAAAGTTTGCTACCAGAATTATATTTATACTACTGCATATATAGGTAATAGGTGCAACTTATCCTGTACCTATATTCTTAGTAATAGTAACGATATAACTTCTAAGTAGGTATAAAGTAGGTGAGGTGAACCATGCTGGTTCCTTACTGTTGGGAACAACCATCAAGCAAGCATATATCCAATGTGTCTGCCTGTCTTTTTCCTTCCATGTGAAAAAGACAAAGAATCGGCTTTCATTCAACTGACGACATCACAAGGCCTGTGGAAGATTAGTTATTCACTTCTGAATACAGTAAACTTCAAAGAGCGAGCGGCTATGTAATATTTATTGGACTTCAGAAAAGGACTATATTTAGTTTAGTTCCTCCCTTCAGTTCTGCGATATGCGACAATTAACAGCATTAGATGTGATATCTGGAATGTCTTTCAGGATTTACAAGAGGTGTGCAGGTGGGATGAAGGTGTGGTGTGTGTGTGTGTGTGTGTGTGTGTGTGTGTGTGTGTGTGTGTGTGTGTGTGTGTGATCTGTCACCACCACCGCACCATTACTACAATTATCACTACTATCACTATCACAATTACCACTACTACTACTACTACTACTACTACTACTACTACTACTACTACTACTACTACTACTACTACTACTATATACTACTACTGCTACTACTGAATAAAAAGCTATGGAAGGAGTTATATCTAGTGTTTTGGACTTAGAAAAGGCGTATGATAGAGTGAACAGAAAGAAATTGTTGACATTACTAA
Organism: Portunus trituberculatus; assembly: GCF_017591435.1. Classification (NCBI taxonomy): domain Eukaryota; kingdom Metazoa; phylum Arthropoda; class Malacostraca; order Decapoda; family Portunidae; genus Portunus; species Portunus trituberculatus. The sequence goes on along the minus strand of NC_059278.1, from coordinate 17,378,543 downwards.
CACACATAAGAATGGACAGGAGGATAGTGCAGATGAGGAAGCTGTACGAGGAGAATGAAGTCAAGTTCACAATAGGAGATATCAGAACAGGCTGGATGAAGAATAACACTGGAGTACGTCAGGGATGTGTAATCTTTCCAATCCTATTCAATATTTACACAGGAATTGATGGCGAGGATTAGGATATCAGGGAGGGGAGTAAAAATTGGGGATAGGAAACTAGGCTGCCTAACCCATGCTGACAACAGTGCTGATGGCAAAGAGTAATGAGATGGAGGAGTTATTACAGGTAGCTATACAGTATTTACGGAAGAGAGTGGAATGTCAGATATAATGGTAAAAAACACAAGGTGATAGAGTTCAGTAGCCATGTGGAGGGACAGTGTCAGTGGGTATAGGAATGATGTCTTCGAGGTGGTAGATAGGTACACTTATCTAGGGTTGGATGTGAGTAAAGAAGGAATAGGAGGAGAAAAACGGATGAGAACAAATGAAGGAAGCTGGGAAAATGACAGGGCTGATAATCCACCCAGGGAGCAGGTCAGTTTACATATATAAAGCAGCCAGAAGCTTGTGGAAGGGGATGGCAGTGTTGTATTGCTTGTGTGGGTCTGAAATTACCAATTGGCAGAGAAGGAGATATAGGTAAATTAGGGAAAGCCCAAAAACTAGGAGGAAGATAGGGTCTAGGGATCCCTCGCAGTACTGATTGAGAAGCTAATAATGTAGAGACGGACCGGGACACTTTTAGGGAGAGAGTAGTCAAACGTAAGATGAACTTCTTAACCCTTATACTGTCAGGGCCGCCGGGGTGGCTTGTCTAATAGACTGCTATGCATAGCCGCCCGGGCAGCTCTGATATAACTTTTCATCTTCGTACGCAGTCAGTCATTAAGTCGTATTAACAGTTATAGTAATAGTAGTAGTAGTAGTAGTAGTAGTAGTAGTAGTAGTAGTAGTAGTAGTAGTAGTAGCAGCAGCAGCAGCAGCAGCAGCAGCAGCAGCAGCAGCAGCAGCAGCAGCAGCAGCAGCAGCAGCAGCAGCAGTAGTAGTAGTAGTAGTAGTAGTAGTAGTAGCAGTAGTAGTAGTGGGTAAGTAGTAGTAGTGGGTAAGTAGTAGCAGTAGTAGTAGCAGTAGCAGTAGTAGCAGCAGCAGCAGCTGTTGTTGTTGTTGTTGTTGTTGTATACATGTTGTATACATGTTTACTTACGTCCACTCATCCTCCCTATCCAGAAATCTACTTGATTTTCTAAAGTCCGCCATGAAGTAGGCAGGGGCCAATGCATTACTGGCTCTATCCAGGCATCTAGGAACATGTGCATCATGATATTCACGGGCAACAGACGTGCAAGGTACACACTCCTTATATTATGCTAAGCGATGCAAAGCTGCCTTGTCTTGTTTCACTGTTCACCTTAATTTTCCACAATTTTCAAACAGCCTCGTTTTTCACTTGCAATCGATGATTTTCTATTCGGATCAAAATCTAAATGAAGATTGAAAAATGTTTCGGCCAAAATTTGTTGAGGGCCGTGACGGCCTTGGGCGCCGCACTGGGGAGAAGGTGGCTGTCGGGTCCGCCTGGGGCCCAAGGCAGGAACTGGCAGCAGGTCCTTCTTTTCCTTTGCGGCCTCAAGCTTCAGTGATAATCATCCACTTGCAGTGCCTCATACTAGGCAAGGAGTTGCCATAAGCAAGGGATCAATGTCTACCATTCACCAGATGTTGACCAGAGGGGAGTCCTTATAGGGAAATAAGAGCTCCTTCCATAGAGTCTGGTGGAGGGTGTCTCTTGATTGTGGTAGCACTGGGCTGAATAAATCGCCATGAACGAGGGCACGCTGTGCACCATGCACTAGACACTGGCAGTACGAGGGAGTCCTTTAGAGGTGAGAGGGCTCACTTCATGCCAGTGGCTGGGGCGTAGTGTGTGGCACGCTGTGCACCATGCACCAGACACTGGCAGGACGAGGGGGGTCCTTCAGGGGTGAGAGGACTCACTTCATGCCAGTGGCTGGGGTGTGGTGTGGCACGCTGTGCGCCATACACCAGACACTGGCAGTACGAGGGGGGTCCTTCAGGGGTGAGAGGACTCACTTCATGTCAGTGGCTGGGGTGTGGTGTGTGGCACGCTGGGCGCCATACACCAGACACTGGCAGTACGAGGGGGTCCTTCAGGGGTGAGAGGACTCCTTCATGTCAGTGGCTGGGGTGTGGTGTGTGGCACGCTGGGCGCCATACACCAGACACTGGCAGTACGAGGGGGGTCCTTCAGGGGTGAGAGGGCTCCCTTCATGTCAGTGGCTGGGGGTGTGGTGTGAGGCACGCTGTACGTTATGCACCAGACATTGGCAGGACGAGGAGGGACCTCTACTGGTGAGAGGGCTCACTTCATGACAGTGGCTGGGGCGTGGTGTGTGGTGGGTCATTGCTCATGGCGATCCGTGTGAGGCGCGGCAAGGTTGCCTCGTCACTGCTCTCACACCGGACCCTTGGGGAGGAAGGGTTCGGCCCAGTACCAACAAAGGAAAATAGAATTCATATAGTTTCATCATGTTTATCGACCGCTTCGTTATCACGGAATCGCTTCGTGGAAAATCGGATCGTAAAAATATTATCGTGGAAAATATTATCGAGGAGAATCACATCGCGGAAAATATTATCGTGGAAAATGAAATCGTGGAAAATATTATCGTGGAAAATGAAATCGTGGAAAATATTATCGTGGAAAATGAAATCGTGGAAAATATTATCGTGGAAAATATTATCGAGGAGAATCACATCGCGGAAAATATTATCGTGGAAAATGAAATCGTGGAAAATATCATCGTGGAAAAACGCATCGTGAGGTTGTTTATTTATTTATTTATTTATTTATCTATTTATCATATACTTTAAAATATATATGTACGTACTGTACCATGGTGTTATTTGTACTTCCCGATATTATTTTTTTCATTTATAATTCAGTACAAACGACGTAAAAATGAATGAGAGAGAGAGAGAGAGAGAGAGAGAGAGAGAGAGAGTGTGTGAGTGAGTGAGTGAGAGGGACAGAGAGCGTGGTAGAGGAGGAAGAGAGTGGGGCAGTGTGTGTGTGTGAGTAAGTGAGTGAGAGGGACAGAGAGAGCGTGGGAGAGGAGGGAGAGAGGGAATCGTGGGGAGTTTGTCCGCAGATTACGTTAAACGTGGCTGTGTCTCACCGTAGAGTTTGTGAGGAGTGCGTGGACATTATTTGCTGCTCTTGTTACTACTACTACTACTACTACTACTACTACTACTACTACTACTACATTTTTTTTATGTTGTGGCCTATAGCTCCTAAAGGTAACTTGAAGAGTATTGGAAGCGCTGTTCAGCTTCCAACCATTATTGGGGAAGGCAATTTTATTGATAGTGGTACCCCATTAGGGCCCATATCACCTCCCAATCGTATCTTTGGTATAATCACCTAGAACACCGTTTCCGAACCTTTTCCGACCATAGCACCCCCCGTTGTCATGATTAAGGAGTTCAGCACTTGTTATTAAAAGGATAAAAGAAAGTGAAGTGTGTGCATCACTTCCCAGCACCCTCTATAATTGATTTCAGCACCCAGAGAGTGCTAGCACCCGAGGTTGGGAAAAGCTCACCTAAAACCTGGGTATCATGGTGACATGTTGGTGATTTTAAACTACTCGACATATGGCAAAGTGTCAAGACGATACGTGGTGGGATTTGAACCTACGCGTGGACGTCTGCCCGATCCCACGCTCACCATATCCACTACGCCACCGCCTCCCTGTACTCTTGTTGTTATTCTCTCTCTCTCTCTCTCTCTCTCTCTCTCTCTCTCTCTCTCTCTCTCTCTCTCTCTCATGTTATGTATGAAACTACCAGATATATGGGCGTGTGTATTGGTTAAGTACATGACAGTGCACAGCCTGAGACTAATAATGTTGGGTGTTCTTAACTGGAATGTACGCGAGAAGGGGAGAGTGAGATGAGATGAGCGTCCGTCTGTCCCTTGTAACTGTCTGTGAGTCACTGGTGATTGGTGAAGGACTGACTGACATTTCGAACACAGGTCTTGAGGGTTTCTGATCTTGCTCGAGCTGTATCTTTGCTCATTAACTGACTTTTTTTCACCTTTCCACAGCTTATACGTTATCTTTATCATCATCTACATTATTCTCAGACTTTATTAGTAATAGTAGTAGGTAATGGTAGTAGTAGTTCTGAACTGATGTGAGGGAATGAAACAGACTGCTTCGAGAATAGTAGTAGTAGTAGTAGTAGTAGTAGTAGTAGTAGTAGTAGTAGTAGTAGTAGTAGTAGTAGTAGTAGTAGTAGTAGTAGTAGTAGCAGCAGCAGCAGCAGCAGTAGTAGTAGTAGTAGTAGTAGTAGTAGTAGTAGTAGTAGTAGTAGTAGTAGTAGTAGTAGTAGGATATAGATCTTTACCTATCACCATTATCATCACATCAATAGCCTAGTAATAGTAGCAGTACCAGTGGTAATAATATATATATATATATATATATATATATATATATATATATATATATATATATATATATATATATATATATATATATATATATATGATTTTCTTCAGCAATTGTATACTTTCCACATGTTTTCCAACTGTTTTGTACTAAACTTCCTCGGAATTTCTCCAGAAAATTAATTTCCTTAAACTTTTCCTTATATAACAATAAATTTCCCTATCTGAGAAAATTTCCTCAAGTGAGAGCCCTGCCACTGCTCGCTACTTCACAAATAAGTAGATTATCTTATTAGCAGTTGCAGTTACCACAGACGTTCACTCAAACACAAGATGACATGTATTTGTATTATATATCTACACTCTCTTACAACAGATTTAGATAACAGATACATAATTCCCCCACTCGCACACCCTACGATACGGGAATAGATAGGTAAATAGATAGGTAGATAGATAAACAAGCAGACATGCAGACAGATAGATAGGTAGCTAGACAGACAGACAGACAGACACAAAGAAAGACAAACAGACATAAATAAATAGCTAGTTAGATACGCAGGTTGATAGACAGACAGATAGATAAAATACTAACTACCTCAGCTTCATTCAGATACAAACACACATCAAACAAGATAAGATACACGTCTTTAATGCCAAAAAATCTTACATGAATAAATAAATAAATAAATAAATAAATAAATAAATAAATAAATAAACAGCGTGTGTATATACATAGAGATGATAACCTTTTGCATTTCCCATTCATTGTCTTTGGGGTATTAGATCATCAACACAGAACCAGCGAAACGTCACACAAACACATACAAACTCTTGAATCATGGTGGGATAAAGGGCCCATATTTAGAAACACTCTGCTCTAATACCACGACTGTTTTCCAAGACCACAGAGATGATTTGCAGGGTTTTCAAGAGTGTTTCTCCACTTGATAATGTAGAAATCTTGTCAATCTGCCTATAGAACCGTAAAACATCTTAAAAAACTCGTGCAAATTTAACTAAAGCCTTTTGAAATAGTGGAGGTGAAGCAGCACAGAAGTGTTTGAGAATAAGAGCAAAGAACCGAAACAATTTAGGAACCCAAAGCAGACTACGAAAACAAATTGAAGGGAAGGAGGAGAAGGAAGAAGAGGAGGAGGAAGAACGACGAAGCACAGGACGTCTTGATGGTGTCCTACGATGTCCTGGTGTCTTTTTATTGATTATCCTTCGATTTCTATTGGTTGAATGCCTTAAAGATCCCTGCAACCTGTTTCTCTTTCCTTGGGCTTGATAATAGGTGTCCCATGCACTTCCCTGCGGCCTGTAGTAGCTCCCAGTGGCGTAGTGTGGGTGTGTGTAGTAGTAATGGGAGTAGGTGTCCTGTGCGTCTTGGTCCGTGTCCTGTGTGTGATCTCCAGGTGAAAGGGAGTTGTGATACTGCTGGTACTGTTGTTCTGCTTCCTCGTGTCCCTCGGAGCTCATTTCATCCTTCTCCTTCTCTCGGAACACTGCAAAGCTCTCGTGTTCTCGCTCCTTCTCTTTTTCCTCCTCCCCCACTTTGTAATAGTTATCCTCCTCTTCCTCCTCTTCTTCCTGTGCGTAAGGATCCTGCTCCTCTTCTTCCTCTTCCTCCTCCTCTTCGTCTCCATAAGGGTCCTCCTCTTCTTCTTCTTCTTCTTCTTCTTCCTCCTCCTCCTCTTCCTCCTCGTCATAGGGATCGAAGTCTTGAGGGTCGTGGTAATCTGGGAAGCCCTCAGGGAAGCCGAATTTTTCGTACACGTAGGGTGAAATTGGCAAATACGATCGCCCTGGGGAAGAAACCACGGCGTTTAGTAGTTGTTGGAGAGATAGTTGGGAGTTGTTATCCTCGTGACCTCAAATAAGTACTAGTATCAAAGAAGAAGAAGAAGAAGAAGAAGAAGAAGAAGAAGAAGAAGAAGAAGAAGAAGAAGAAGAAGAAAAAGAAGATGATGATTATGATGATTATGATAAGAAGAAAAAGAAGATGATGATTATGATGATTATGATTATGATGTTTATGAGGATGATGATGAAGAAAAAGAAAAGAAAAAGTTTTGTAATCCTTATGACCTAAAAAGTACTAGTATCAAATAATAATAATAATAATAATAATAATAATAATAATAATAATAATAATAATAATAATAAGAAGAAGAAGAAGAAGAAGAAGTACTAGTATCAAAAAAGAAGAAGAAGAAGAAGAAGAAGAAGAAGAAAGTACTAGTATCAAAGAAGAAGAAGAAATAGGAGGAGAAGAAGAAGAAAGAAGAAGGAGCAGAATAGAATGAAGAAGAAGCTACAATAGAGAGGATTTTAATTCCAAGACATTCTAATCATTCCTTTCAAAATATAAGCAATAATCATGTATTGTATTGATCTCTGTCTCAAAAAACATATAATCTACATCACTGGAGCCTTTTTCACACTTTCTTTTGTATAGCTCTTGGCCACAACATCTATCCCACCTCCCAGTCAATCAATCAATCAATATCACCTGGCAAGCGACTGACTTAATTTTTCGGTAACACACGACTAAAGAATCGATCTAACTACACACGACAATGATTCGTTCTAACTACACTCTACGCATTCACACACTTTGCCGCCACACCCACAAAAGACACGTGCGCAGTCAAGCCAGGCAACCCACAACAGTGAAGGTCAGTGATACTCGTCTCATACTTACAGAACAAACCTATGATACCGAAGACGCCGAGCCAGTTTAACGTGACCTTCCAGATGTCATTCTTGGAGACGCCTATTGGTATGTAAGGATCAGGGTAAGGAATGAAGCCAAGCGGCCGTAATGCATCTATCAACTCCACCACGGGAGGTGAAAACTTCCAATCTCTCGCTAGCTCTTGGGACTCCTCTCTTGCAGCCTTCCCGAGCGTCGCCAGCCAGTCCCCGAGCGAGGCTGAGTCGAAGTAAGAGTCGATGATGTACATGATACCTCTCATGATCTTCTGCAAGGTTTCAAAGCGCATTCCCTCCTGACTGGAGACTGGAAACTGCTCTCCCGTCACTTCTGCCTCCGTGTTTACTGTGTTTCCTGTCTCTTCAACGGTATTCTTAGCCATTCTAGAATCCCCATTTTCCTCCTCAGCAAGACTTGATCCTCCTGGTGTGTCTGTGTCCCGCCCAGTGACCTCTTGAGGGTGCGAAAGCCCAGGGCAGAGCAGGTCACCAGGAGCGCCAGTGTTGTTAACGCCCATCGAAGTGCCATGCTGGGAAGAGGAAAAGTGTAGATATTGATGGTGATATTGGGTTTATTTTGTTTCCCTTTTAATTTAGATTTTTTTAGAGAGAATGTGGAGGAAGGAAAAGTAAAAAGTAACGTATCTTATTCCTTATTTTTGTTGTCCTTGTGTCATTCCATTCTCACATGTAGAAAAGGAAGAAGAAGGAACAAAAAGAAGTCGAAGAAGAAGAAGAAATAAAAGTGAAGAGAAAGAAGAAGTAGAGGAAGAGGAACAAGAACAAGAAGAAGAACAAGAAGAACAAGAAGGACAGCAACAATAGTAATAACAATAATGATAATAATAATAATAATAATAATAATAATAATAATAATAATAATAATAATAATAATAATAATAATAATAATAATAATAATAATAATAATAACAACAACAACAACAACAACAACAACAACCAAGAACAACACTTCCACCACCACCACCACCACCACCACCACCACTACAACCACCACCATCACCACAAGAGTTTCACAGGACGCTACCTCTCCTGACGAAGACCTACGCGTGGATAGAATACCGATAGGGAGTGAGAGCTGAGACAAGGGACAAGAAGGGGTCGACAATGGGGTTTATAGAGGATTGAATGCTACTTAAATGCAATCCAGACCTCCTCCTCGCGCCTCTGAATGTGTAATGAAAGGAAGGGGTACTATGAGACTTTCTTTTTCCTTATGTAGGCAAAAAGAAAGCCACACTAGGATAGGTACCAAAAGGATGGCTTGCCTGGCTTAGTATTCTCTCTCTCTCTCTCTCTCTCTCTCTCTCTCTCTCTCTCTGAAACAATATCCGCTCACGAAACACACCAGAAACACACTTGAAACAGCGCCCACTCACGAAACACACCTGAAACACACCTGAAATATCGCCCACTCACGAAACACACTTGAAACACACCTGAAAAACACCTGAATCCGCACCCACTCACGAAACACACCTGAAACATCGCCCACTCACGAAACACACCTGAAACAACACCCACTCATGAAACCCACTTGAAACACACTTGAAACACACCTGAAACACACCTGAAACACACCTGAAACAACACCCACTCATGAAACACATCTGAAACACACCTGAAACAACACTCACTCACGAAATACAGCACCCAATCACGAAACACACCTAAACCACACCTGAAACCGTACCCACTCACGAAACACACCTGAAACATCGCCCACTCACGAAACACACCTGAAACACACCTGCCACGGTCACGACACTTATGACCTTCAGGTGGAAAAACAGGTTCTTGCCCGGGAATCTAGGTCAGGAAGAAAGCCATAATCAGGTCTGCGCTCTCTCTCTCTCTCTCTCTCTCTCTCTCTCTCTCTCTCTCTCTCTCTCTCTCTCTCTCTCTCTCTCTTTTTCTTTTTTTTGTTTATCTGTTTTCTTTTACAAGGAATTTTTTCTCTTTGTTGATTTTTTTTATTCTTCTCTGTTCTATTATCGCCATTTTTCTTCTTCCTATAACAACAACAACAACAACAACAACAACAACAGCAACATCCACTATACTACTACTACTACTACTACTACTGCTACTAACACAAATACTACTACCGTTACTTCCCCAATACTACTACTACTACTACTACTACTACTACTACTACTACTACACCACCAGTAACAACAACAACAACAACTACTATTACTACTACCACAAACACGTACTATTTCACAACATCACTTACTTTTACACCCTTCAAGTCCTCCAACGGGCAACCATCACCTCCCTACACACTTCTGAACTTCTCTCTAGACACACACACAGCCGGAGCCACGGAGAGTCTGTGGGGCCAGTGTCTGTCAAGCTCTCTTCCTCTAAACTTTCTCTGCCTACCCACTGCCCCTCCTCTCTCAACCAGCCCGGCAACTCTTTCCTCCCTTGTCACTCTCCACGGCTCACTGACCGATATTTGAGGCACTGATAGGCATATGGAATAAAGGTTAGCAGGTTTTGATGCATTCCTCTCGTGTGTTGTTTCATTCATGTTGGTGTTGGTATTTGCGTTAGCTGGGTGTGTTAGAGGGAGGTTAGGCTATAGGAAGTGTGTGTTTGTGGTTGTAGTTTTAGTGTTCTTATTGTCCTCGTGTGTTTCGTGAGAAGTAAAGCATTTTGGTGAAGTTTGAGAGAAGGAAATGATATCTAGGTGTTGTTATGTTTGGTTTGTTTTGGTGAAATATTTCTAGGTTAATGTTGGTTTTATTAACGTGTGTGTAACTTTTATATTACAGTTTGTTCTTGCGTATTTTATGTGAAATTACGTAACAAGTAAAGTTCTAAAGGATTACGATGTCCAGGCTCTGATAAAATTACTGAGTTTGGCGATTTTTGGGTGAAGTATTGGAAACACGCGCCATCAAGAATACTAAGAACCAAAATAGATTAGTCTGTCATAGGAGAATTTAGTCAAAATTAAGAGAAAACGAAGCCATATACCTCGAATGAAGAGAACACTAAGTCATGTCATTACTTTGCTCGATGATTTTGAATGTAATGTTGAAATAATGTTAATAATCACCGAGAGACAAAACATTAGCAGCATCTTTCCCAGATTGATGCTTTGTTCCATATGATCACTTTCACGTCATATCCATCACGTGACTTTACAATTTCATATCCATCCCCAAACTAAGCCGAAATGACATTTAGATGAGTCTAGGGTATAAGAAGAATTTTCTGTGTTCAAGGTAAGTTTTTTAGGGGCTAACTTGTTTATATTAATTTGTTCAGTAAGACAACAAAGCAAAAACTGACTCCTAATCTCTATCACAGCTAAAGATAGCTTCTGTTTGATATCAACCTCTTCAATACTGGGACACATTTTTACTTTGAGATATTTGTATGATTAGACCATTTCATTGACATTAGGAACGGACTATGAAGGTCAGAAGATTTATGGCCACGGTTTTCACTATTTTAATACCCCACATAAGTTTCTGAAGCTGTATAAAATCACCAAATAGTGAACAAAATGAATATGAAAATGCGTCGTGGTACTCAAGGGGTTAACAGTGACGTAGCAGAATAGAATAAAGAATAATATAAAAGAAAACTAGACACAAAACAGTAAAAATGAAAGTAACAAAATATCGAACTAACTTGGTAAACATAGAATAAACTCACAAGCTAACAATCCAAACACAAGTAAAGGATCGACGCTACACGAAGTCAATGAAACAAGATATGAAGGGTCTGTGCAGGCGAACACAAGCGGGGAGTTTATCTGTTGGTTTACCTCTTGTGCTGGTTAAAATACGGACATAGTGCTTGTTTTAGTAGTTATGTGAAATCCATACACTGTCCATGCCTTACGACCACTACACAATCGGACTATTTAGTAAGAGATAGAAGAAATGGGGAATGGGGGCGAAGAAGAAGGAAGAAAGGATGAATGAGGGCGGATAAAGAGTTGAAGAGGAGGAAAAGGAGGTGTAGTTCGAGAAAAAAAAAGATGAAAAGAAGAAAATGAAGAAGAAAAGAAGACAAACAAAGAGGAAAAGGGAAGAGCCGTTGGAAAAAAAAAAAAAAAAGGCAATTCTTCTCGACGATCACTAAAACCAAATGATGTTTTGGCCAACACAACAACACACTGCTTCGAACACCAACTACGTATACGGTGTCTTGTTTTTATAATATTTACCAATATATTTAGCGGCGTAGGTAAAGCGAGCAGAGTACTGAAGACTGTTAAGCCTTTTTTTTTCAGCTCATTGCTAACTTATATATTGGAAAATGTCTTGCTATCTTTATTATTCATCATTATTTTTTTTCGTTTATTTAT
>NC_059278.1:17341988-17361988 GCF_017591435.1 Portunus trituberculatus | reverse complement strand
CAAACTTCACAAAATACCCCTGTAATAGGATCAGATTCCACCAGAGCGCTGTTTATTGAGTAATGGAGGCTGGGATTACTTTGACGCCCCCGCTGGTATACACTCAGAGAGGGAATTGAGGCTACGAGGAGGACGAGGAAGGGCAAGGAGGGGCGCAGGGTGTGTAGAGGGAATAGAAGCGGTGGGAGAAGGGAATGAAAGGGATCTCTCTCTCCCGCCAGTGACAGGAAAACGACAATAATACGTTTATATCAAGTGTCGTGGGCTGCCAATTGGTGCCAGCTGGGGAGAAGTGATGGATGGCAGGCGGCGAGGCAGTGTGTAGGTGGTGATGAAGGTGGTGCGTGCGTGCGTGCGTGTATGCGTGTCTAGAGTAGGATGTACGGTCTAATTGGGGGTGTATGGGGCGTAGAGGAGAGGAAGAAGAGGGGAATAAGGAAGGGAGTGTTGGTAGAGGAAAGAGGAAGGGAAGACAAGTAAGGGAGGGATGGATGGAGGGATGGGCAGGAAGGATGAGAAGGAAAGGAAGGAGGGAAGTAAGAAGGGAGAGGTGATAAAAGGGAGAAGTGAGGAAGGGAAGAGGAGATAAGTAGGAAAGTGCCAGAGGAAGGAGGAAAAGAATGATGAGAGAGAGAGAGAGAGAGAGAGAGAGAGAGAGAGAGAGAGAGAGAGAAACACACACAGACAGAAGGAAAAACGTTTAAAGAATAGTCTCGTTATGTTTATGTATATCACTCACACCTTTCCTCCTCCTCCTCCTCCTCCTCCTCCTCCTCCTCCTCCTCCTCCTCCTCCTCCTTCTCATAGCCAGCCAATGAGTCAGTGCGAATCTCAGCCTCGGGTACACTGGCAGACAAACAACCATTGAAACACTATAAGGGTGATAAATACAACGGGGAACCTTTAATCCATCCTTTAGGGCACGTGCTATCATTACTCCTTCAATTACAGCTAACTTCCTGTCCCTCTCTCTCTCTCTCTCTCTCTCTCTCTCTCTCTCTCTCTCTCTCTGGTGGTCCTGGAGAGGTAGAGAAAATTCATATTGTTTTTTTATTGCCTTTTTTTGTTTTTAATGTTTTTTTTTTCCACTTCGTCTCTTTTCTTTCTCCGTCTGTTGTTGTTGTTGTTGTTGTTGTTGATATTAGTTCTTTTCTTGGTGACAAGGATTATGATGAAGAAAGAAGGAGGAAAGAGAGGAGGAGGAGGAGGAGGAGGAGGAGGAGGAGGAGGAGGAAGAGGAAAGGAAGAGGAAGAGGAGGAGAAGGAGGAGGATAACACGAAAATGAACACATCACACTCAGAAGAAAACTGATCTTAGGATTGATAAAAAAAAAAACATAAAAAAGAAAATGAATAAATGAAGAGAAAACTCCATGAAAAGGAAAACTAAGATATAATTACTTGAGAGAGAGAGAGAGAGAGAGAGAGAGAGAGAGAGAGAGGAATCGAACCAAGGAAGAAATCTAGAAAAAAAAACAGGATAAAACAAAGAAAGAAAATTGACGATTACTAAGCAGGAAAAAAAGGAAAAAAAAAAATTTGGTGTGTGTAAGAAAGTGTTTTTTCCTCTGGGTAGTGGTGGTGGTGGTGGTGGTGGTGGTGGTGGTGGTGACGATCGGAGGATATTACGTTACGTTTCATATACAAATACGACAATTCCTGTTTCATTATAACGATTTCATGCAGTATCGGACGCACACACACACGCACACACACACACCCACCTACACACACACACACACACACACACACACACACACACACACACACACACACACACACACACACACACACACCAATAAGCACGTCTGATCACACGCATGCACGCACACACCAGATTTCAAAGCCACACGCACGAGCACACTCGCACGTCCAGAGAGAGAGAGAGAGAGAGAGAGAGAGAGAGAGAGAGAGAGAGAAGGGCGTGGAGGCGGTGGCGTGTAGTAGGATCTTATAACCAAACACACACACAACCTCCCGCCCTTATCCGCGCCTCTCCTTCGCGCCGCTCAGCTCTTCGCATTCCCTCCAGCCGCACCTTATCTTGCCGCCAAAGCTTCCGCCCGCACCACCATTAACGCCCCGTCATGCAGTGCCTTTGCTTCGTCCTGCTTTCCTCTCCTCTACAACACGCGGAGAGGCTACACACATCCCCGCCTCGTGTTTATGAAATGCTTCGTGGTTTTATCTTTATTTTCAGCTTTTTTACCAAAGTTATTGAGTGTTGTCAATAGTGTCTTGAATTTTTGTGTTTTTTAGAAGGCTTTTACACTTTATTAACTTGTTTGTTGATGTGACAGACTTCCATGAATGCCTGATTAATATATTCTTTAAAGAGGGAGAGCGAAAGGTTTAAGGATTGCTGTTGAAAAATGTTGGTTATGATTGAGAAGTCTTCGCAACGGGGCTTATACTTAGAGAATATTTTTGTGCTGAATATAGACAAGGATATGCAGTTTTCTATAAAGGCATGAATAGAGAAGGAATCAATATACTTTTTTTTTATTTATGTAAAAAGGGAGAAAGCTGGCCAATGGAAATTTAGAATAAAAAAAGGCTCACTTAATTGTCAGTCCCCCTTGCAGGTCAGGAAGAATTAGCCCAAACCTCCTCTTAAATCAAATCAAGTCATAGGAAGATGGGGATACAGAAGCAGGCTGGGAGTCTCTGAGTTTACCAGAGAAAGACATAAATGATTCAGATTACTAGTTTAACTCTTGGATTAGAGAGAGTAGGGGTGAGAGGAAGAAGAGAGCCTTGTGCAACGAAGCCGCAGGAGGAGGAAAGGCATGCAGTTAGCAAGATCAGAATAGCAGTTAGCATAAAAATAGCGATAGAAGACAGCAAGAGATGCAACATTTCGGCAGTGAGAAAGAGGCTAAAGACAGTCAAAGTCAAAGTTGATGAGACGAAAGGCTGTGTTGGATCATTAGTGAGACAGTCTTAGCGTTTATTTTGAAGGTTTAATGAGTGTAGAGCAGTGTTGAGCTTGATTTATGTGATGAACGTGTTAGATCTGTCTTGGCAACTAGTTTATTGCCTAATTTGGTAATAAACGGAGGCGGCGCGTACGTATATGGCGTTATAAATTTGACCTTTTGCAATAGATACTTAAACACACTTATCCATTTATTTATTCGTTTTACTGGCTTCCTATCTCTTCCCACTTCCTCTCTCCACTTCCTCTCTCGTGTCATCAAATATCAAGCAGTTTTTATTTCTTTCTTCTTGTTTGAGTTGTTTCTCCCTAATCTCTCGCAGTCCGCCAAACCAACGGGGTAGCATTACAATGGGGTGTTGCAGGGTGTGAGTCGTACCCCCCCCCCTACGTTCTGATTTAGTGTTCTCCTCTCGGGTTGAGTGTGCAAGGGTTGTGTTGCGTGTGTTATCGGCTTGATTTAGTGTTCTCCGTGATTTACAGCCGCGGTCCGTCCCTCCCTCGCTTCTAAATGAGTTTGTTTATCATGACCTGAGACTGTGGCTTCAAAAAAGTGAGTCTGGGTACATGTCACGTTTTTATCTCCATTTTCTTTGACTCTTTCTCGTCTTTCTCGTCTCTCATCTCTCATCTCTCTCTCTCTCTCTCTCTCTCTCTCTCTCTCTCTCTCTCTCTCTCTCTCTCTCTCTAGTCAAAGGAATGCCTCAAAGCGCCCAGCTGTTCCGTAATATTTTAGATGCCATGCTTCTGTTAATTAAAAGAGAGAGAGAGAGAGAGAGAGAGAGAGAGAGAGAGAGAGAGAGAGAGAGAGAGAGAGAGAGAGAGAGAGAGAGAGACGGGGGGATTCATGGTTTTAATTTCTTATTTATATTTGTTGTGTTCATAATTTGGCTTCAATTCAATATCAATTTTCTTTTTTTTTTTTTTTTTTTTTAATAATTAAGAACTTGCTGATATTGTTGTTGTTGCTTCTCACCCCATTATTACTACTACTGCTACTACTACTACTACTACTACTACTACTACTACTACTACTACTACTACTACTACTACTACTACTACTACTACTGCTACTACTACTACTACTACTACTACTACCACTGCTGCTACTGCTACTGCTACTGCACTGCTGCTACTACTGCTACTGCTGCTGCTGCTGCTGCTACTGCTGCCACTGCTGCTACTGCTGCACCACTGCTGCCACTGCTGCCACCACCACCACTGCTACTGCTGCTACTACTGCTACTGCTGCTACTGCTACTGCTACTACTACTGCTGCTACTGCTACTACTACCACTACTACTACTACTACTACTACTACTACTACTACTACTACTACTACTACTACTTCTACTGTGACCATCCTTCCATTAATCAAATTTATGTACTATTTCTGCGCTCTCAGACAGACACACACACACACACACACACACACACACACACACACACACACACACACATACACACACACACACACACACACACACACACACACACACACACACACACACACACACACACACACACACACACACATACACACACACACACACACAGACAGACACACACATAGACACACACACACACACACACACACACACACACACACACACACACACACACACACACACACACACATCACATAAGTACATGAGCATACCAGAAATTCCTTGAGAGAGAGAGAGAGAGAGAGAGAGAGAGAGAGAGAGAGAGAGAGAGAGAGAGAGCAGAACTTTCACACGCACGAAATTAATCAAGTTAAAAAAAAAAAGAAAAAAACTGATGCTTGCAATATATTCTTTCAAAACTCAGCAGGATTTTAAGACGACACGCTGACAATTCACACTTATTGCTGACTTTTATCCGAGAGGGGACGCTGACGAGAGAGAGAGAGAGAGAGAGAGAGAGAGAGAGAGAGGGGGTGGAGGAGATGTGAAAGGAAACATGACATGCAGACTAACATATGACAGGATTATAAAAAAAAGATATGATGGAAATTGGACAAAAAAATAGATGAATGGAAATGAAGAGGGAAGAAAGGTGAATAAATGGAAGAAATAAGAGGGAAAACAAGAAGGTAGGAGAGAAGGAAGAGATAGACAGAGAGAAAGAAATGAAAGGAAGAAGAGAGAAGAAAAAATAATGTAAGGATAAAAAAAGAAAAATGGGAAAGAAGAGAGAAAGAAGACGAATAAAACGAAGGAAAGGATAGAGAGAGAGAGAGAGAGAGAGAGAGAGAGAGAGAGAGAGAGAGAGAGAGAGAGAGAGAAAAGGAAGAATGAGAAAGAACAGAAAAATGATAAGAGAGGAATGGAAAGATAAAAAGAGAAGAGAGAGAGAGAGAGAGAGAGATAACAAATACAAATGACCAGAGGAAACAAACGAGAAGAGAGAGAGAGAGAGAGAAAGAGAAAGAATGTCAGAAGAGAGATGAGAAGATTGAATAAAGAGGAGAAGGAAGAGAGAATAAGAGAAAATGACAACTACGAATGAAAACAGACAACATAATAACAAGGAGGAAAATAAAAAAAAAAAAAAGATGAAGGAAGAAAGAATGAAGAAAAATATGTGAACGAGGAAAAAGAGAAACAGACGAAGAGAAACAAGAAGTAACAGAATAAAAAAGGAAACACAAAAGGAAAGAGGAGACAGAGAACAAGAGATAAAAGTAAAGAAAATGAGAGAAATGAGAAGGTAAATAAGGAAAGAAAAACAGAAGGAAAAGGGGAAAAGAAGAGCAATGAAAGGAGAGAAGAGGAGGAGGAGGAGGAGGAGGAGGAGGAGGAGGAGGAAGGAGGGGGAGAGAGTAGAGGCGCCAGTAGTCAGTAAAATAGTTAACAATCAGCAGTTAAAGTGGTTTTGGAGAGAGAGAGAGAGAGAGAGAGAGAGAGAGAGAGAGAGAGAGAGAGAGAGAGAGAGAGGACAAGCAAAGTGAGGGATGAACGTTATATGAAAGCAAAAGCTGAATAAAGAAAGGACGAAAGGAATGCAGAGATTAAACAAGAGAAATGAAAAAAAAAAAAAAGATAAGCAAACACACGAGAGAGAGAGAGAGAGAGAGAGAGAGAGAGAGAGAGAGAGAGAGAGAGAGAGAGAGAGAGAGAGAGAGAGAGAGAGAGAGTAATGAAAACTAACCAAGCAGGCACGGAGGAGGAGGAGGAGGAGGAGGAGGAGGAGGAGGAGGACTCAACCCTTTCTCCATGAACGAAGGCACAATCTCTCAACCCTCTCTCTCTCTCTCTCTCTCTCTCTCTCTCTCTCTCTCTCTCTCTCTCTCTCTCTCTCTCTCTCTCTTCTGTTTATCTTTCATTTTCACCTCATCGTCGCCTCTTCCTCTTCTTCTTCCTCCTCCTCCTCCTCCTCCTCCTCTTTCTCCTCCTCCTCTTCCTCCTCCTCCTCCTCCTCCTCCTCCTCCTCCTCCTCCTCCTCCTTCTATTTATCTTTCTTCTCCTCGTCCTCCTTTCTGGTTATCTTCTCCATCCATCCATTTTACCTCCTTTTCCTCCTCCTCCTCCTCCTCCTCCTCCTCCTCCTCCTCCTTCTCTTCCTTCTTCGTCGTCTTCGTCAGTAGCTACATATTTTTCTTCCCCATAAACGTCAAGCAAATTTCAAGTAATGGGAAAGACAGGCAGACCACCACCATCACCACCACCACCACCACCACCACCACCACCACCACCACCACTACCGCTACCACCATTACCACGTACTGGCATCACCATCACCATCACCACCACTATCATCCTCATCACCACCACTATCACCACCATTACTACATCTACCACTACCATTATGCTGTTACCATAATCACTAACATTATCGTTCCACCAGTACTGTGACTGCTACTGCTACTGCTGCTGCCACCACTGCTGCTGCTGCTGCACTGCCACTGCTGCCACTGCACTGCCACTGCCACCACCACCACCACCACCACTTACCACTGCACTGCTGCTGCCACTGCTGCCACCACCGTCACCACCACCACCACCACCACCACTACCACCACCACTTTACCACTGCCGCCGCTGCCACCACCACCACCACCACCACCACCACCACCACCACCACCACCACCACCACTGTCACTGCACCACTGCCACTGCTACCACTGCCACCTACACCACCACCAACAACAATCACCACCATCACCAACAACAACAACAACAACACCACCACTGCTGCACCACCACCACAACCACCACCACCACCACCACCACCACCACCACCACTGCTGCTGCTGCTGCTGCTGCCACCACCACCACTACACCACTACTGCTGCTGCACCACTACCACTACTGCTACTACTGCTGCTGCTACTACTACTGCTACTACTACTACTACTACTACTACAAGAACACCAAAAACACCACCACCACCACCACCGCCACTAACAACAACAACAAAAACTACTACTTCTATTACTACTACAACTACTACTGCTACTGCTACTGCTACAACTACTACTACTACTACTACTACTACTACTACTACTACTACTACTACTACTACTACTACTACTACTACTACTACTACTACTACTACTACTACTAAAATTTTTCTTAACTTTATCTATCATCGTAGAATGCTTTTTTTCTTTTATGCATTCAAGAGAGAGAGAGAGAGAGAGAGAGAGAGCCACACACAGAGCCTCGGTGTGCATTGGGGCATTGGGGGAGGGAGGAGGTGGAGGAAGAGGAGGGGGAAGGAGGGAGGAGGAGGAGGAAGGAATAGAAGGACGAAGGAAGAAGGAAGAAGAGGAGGAGGAAGAAGAGGAGGAGGAGGAGGAGGCTGCAGTATCTTCCCACGATCTTCAGTCTTCCTGTCGCCACTACTGTCACAAGCTTCTCCTCTCCTTCTCCTTCTCCTCCTCCTTCTCTTCCTTATTATTACTCTTCTCTACCACTCATCTCCACTTCCCCTCCTGATCCTCTCCTCACTCGCCTCTCGCCTCGCTAATATTGAGAGCCAGATGACAGACAGCCCCTTGTTTGGTGACTGGCGTGGTCGTATATACTTCCCAAGATGTTCCCTTCTCCCCGTCTCTGTTTCTTGTGTACCTTTTAGTTCCTTAGGGTATTACGTGCTTATGTCCTCTGTGTCTCGTCTTGGTAGCTTTTTAAGAGGCTCTGGTAAGTGTTCTGAGGGTTTTTAGGGTGTTTTTTTGCGTTTTTAGTGAGTTTGATCGAGATTCTGGTAGTTTTGTTGGGTTTTGGGAAAGTTCTTGGGGTTTTTAGGGTGTTTTAATGAGTCTGATCGAGATTCTGGTAGTTTTGTGGGTTTAGTGAAAGTTTTGGCGGTTTTTGAAGGTGTTTTTTGTGTTTTTATAGTGAGTTTGATCGAAATTCTGGTAGTTTTGTTTGTTTTAAGAGTTATTGAGATTTTAAGGTGTTTTTGTGTTTTTTTTTTTTAGTGTTTGACAAAGATTATGGCACCCACAACACCAAAGAACCAGTAAAACTCACACAAAACACCTCATAACACCACAAAACACCCACGAAAAACCTGAGATACCCTACAACACCACAAAACATATCCAAAACACCAACAACACAATAAAAACACCCGCAAACCACCCATAATAACCCAACACCACAAAACACACCTAAAACACCTCAGAACACCATGAAACACCCGCAAAACACTACAAAACACACCCAAAACACCTCACAACACATGAAACACCCGCAAAACACCACAAAGCACACCCGAAATAACTCACAACACCAGGAAACACTCGCAAAACATCACAAAACACACCCAGAACACCTCACAACGCCACAAACACCCAATATTTCACCAGTAACAAATCTTCAACACCACCGATACAAACAAAACACCAAGGAGACACCAAATTTACACCCTTATAACCTGCAAAACCAGTCCTATTCAGAAACGCTTCCCTCTCTCTCATCACGACCATTTTCAAAGACTACAGAGACGATTAGCCGAGTTCGAAAGAGTATTTTTCAGTTGATGATGCAGAAAGCTTGTTAATATCTCACTAGAATTATAGAAACATCCTTAAAAAACCCCGTGTCGCTTCAGTTAGAACCTTTTGAAAATAGTGTAGGTCCTGTGAGACGCGGTGTTTTAGAGCAGTGGTTCCTAAAACTTTGAAACCCATGTGACCCACTACTTAGGGCTTACTATCAGCAGCTTACAGACACATACACATTCACACAAGCACATTCACTCACAGCCACGCATACATACACTCATAATATCACCTAATGACACTGAACTAATGTAGCACACTTGTTGTTTTGCACCGAAACGAAAAAAAAAAAAAATAATAATAATGTAAGAGCATAAAAAATGTAATTGATGAGATAAAATTAACATTATCCCAAGCTACTTCTGGCAAGGCTACGCGACCCCCCTGCCAAGGCTTTGCGAACCCCGAGAAAGGCACGATCCTAAGGTTGGGAGCCCCTGTTTTAGAATATAGGCCTATAGTGGAAGATCAAAGCGTGACTCGTGATTTCTGAAGACTCCCTGACAAAAACAAGATAAAAGTGAGTATAGTGGTGATATCATTAGTGTACACTCATTTCCGACGGGTTTAGTAAGTGCGAGGGGGGCAGGGGTGATGGTGATGGTGATGGTGTTGGTGTACTTGGGGACTTGGAGCCGCTTCATGGTGTACACGTCACCAGGTAAGACGAAAGGGGTAAAGAAAGGTATGACGCAACACCTGTGGTAATGATTAGATGGCGAGAGCGGTGGTGGTGGTGGTGGTGATGTCATGGTGTGTGTGTGTGTGTGTGTGTGTGTGTGTGTTGACTGTTTGGTAGCTTTCTCTCTCTTTCTCTGTCTGTCTGTCTGTCTGTCTGTCTCTCTCTCTCTCTCTCTCTCTCTCTCTCTCTCTCTCTCTCTCTCATGACATCATCTGCAAAGTTCAATATCTGTCTCAGCATTTTCAAGTGACACATATCATCTGGTCACCCCCCCCTCTCTCTCTCTCTCTCTCTCTCTCTCTCTCTCTCTCTCTCTCTCTCGCCCCCATCCTTCACCGCCCGAGCCTCATCCTTCTACATCCTCATTCTCGTTCTACACTGAAGGAATGAATCAGATCCTTTAGACTTTTCCCTCTCCTTCGCTCCTTCGCTCCGTCACCCAGCCACCCACCCACCCCGCCCACCCGCCCCTGGGGACTGGTGTGGCACAGAACTGGGTTATATGATTATTCGCTTGGTTGTGGTGAGATAACGAATATTTCTCTCTCTCTCTCTCTCTCTCTCTCTCTCTCTCTCTCTCTCTCTCTCTCTCTCTCGACCACCGTACCGTCTCCTCCACTCTTATCCACTCAACCTTCATCAACAGTCGTCCACCTCCTCTTGCATCACACACACACACACACACACACACACACACACACACACACACACACACACACACAGATACACGCACACTATTGCTTTTTGCTCACCCGCATGGCACAAAAACTCAATCTAACATAAAAAAAGGGAAAAAAATAAGAAAATGCATATAATTCCTTGTTTATAAATTGAGCATTGGCACGAACATCATTTTTTGTTGTCTTTATATCTTTTTTTTTTCTATGCATGATCGTATTAATTAGTCTTTTTCTATCATTTTTTTTCCTCCTCTTTCTCTTCACCTCTGTCTCTCTATTTACTGTACGTGTCTCTCGTTTAATAAGTCTCCTTCTGGTGGATTATGCATGCAGCACCAATGCATCTCTATAATCTTCCTCCTCCTCCTCCTCCTCCTCCTCCTCCTCCTCCTCCTCCTCATCTTCTTCTTCTTCTTCTTCCTCATCTTATTCCTCCTCGTATTAGTTTTCCCTTTACTTGTTCCTCTTCTTTTGTCTTCCTTACTGTATTTTTCCTGTTTTTCTATTCATTTCCTATTTTGCTTTGATTGTCTATCTGCGTTCTCTTTTCTTTTCTTTGTTTTCTTTCTTGTATCTGCAAAAATTTGTAGGTACATAGTCTTTCTGTTATTTGTTCTCCTTCTTATCATTGTTCTTGCTGTTCTTATTCTTGTCTTTATTCTTCTTTTTATCATTATTGCTGAAGTTCTTTTTAATCTGCTTCTTCTTTGTTTCTATTGTTATTCTTATGGGTCAAAAATGAGTATATTTGTTGCCTATTGTCATTATTATTACTATTAGTATTTTTATTTATTTTGTTTTTACTGCAGCACCGGTAGTAGTAGTAGCAGCAGTATAATTATTATTATCATTTTTATTATTATTATTATTATTATTATTATTATTATTATTATTATTATTATTATTATTATTATTAGTAGTAGTAGTAGTAGTAGTAGTAGTAGTAGTAGTAGTAGTAGTATTATTATTATTATCATTATCATCATTATTACTATTATTATCATTTTATTATTAATAGTAGAAGTAGTAGTAGTACAAGAGGACACGAGGAGGTCGTAGACACCTACCGATACGATAATTTACTCCCAGCGAGGTCTAATAGCACTAGTTCAGGGGGTGCTGTGAACTCTCCATTAAAGCTAGTTGTGATCTCGCTGAACGTCTCACAACTGTAGGGGACGGTCAGAGCCTGCCCTCTAAAGACAACTCTCCTTCTTCACTCAAAACTACATGCACTTACCACACATACACCATTCGCTTAAAATTAAGAATTAAAAAATGGCGACTCCAAATCCAGCCTCGGAGTCTCCTTCTGGGGAGACTCTTCTCTCAATGACGACCCAAAATTCCTTGACACCTCCCTCAACTTTTTTTTTCATTAACTTCTGCAACATTTGCGGTCTTAGATCTAATTTTCAATCTGTGGAACACCACCTCTCCTCTACTAAACCTCGTCTTTTCCTCACCGAAACACAGCTGTCTGAGGCAACTGACAGGAGCTCCTTCTCTGTTCCCTCCTACTTTATCTTCATTTTCGTTCTAAAGCTGGATGTTGCGCCTATGTGCGCAACGACTTAGAACTTGCTCTCGTGCCCATGCTCTCGAATCCTTCGAGTTTTCCACCATCTGGCTTCGACTCAATAGTCACTCTCATACTAAATTGATCTGTGCTGTCTATCTCTCCCTGAACGTCTGTGACTACAGTAAATTCTTTGCTTATTTAACTTCCGAAGTGGAGCACATTCTGTCCCTGTACCCTTTCCCAGATACATCCATTCTTGGAGATTCCAATGTTCACCACCAGCTTTGGCTTTCCTCTCCTTCACTGACCATCCTGGTGAACTAGCCTTCAACTTTGCTATCCTCCATGACCTAGAGCAACTGGTGCAACACTCTCTTCGTATTCCTGACCGTCTTGGAGACTCGCCCAACATTCTTGATCTCTTCCTTACCATTAATCCTTCTGATTATGCTGTTACCCTATCCTCTCCGTTGGGCTCCTCCAATCACAATCTCATTTCTGTATCTTGTCCTATTTCTCCAATCCATTCTCAGGATCCCCCAAAGCGGAGGTGCCTCTGGCGTTTTGCCTCTGCCAGTTGGGGGACCTGAGGAGGTATTATGCTGATTTTCCCTGGAATGATTACTGTTTCTGTGTCAGAGACCCATCTCTGTGTACTGAACACATAACAGAGGTGATAGTGTCTGGCATGGAGGCATACATTCCTCATTCTTTTTCTCAACCTAAACCTTCTAAACCTTGGTTTAACATTGCCTGTTCTCGTGCTATACATGATAGAGAGGTTGCCCACAAAAGGTACTTGAGCCTTCCATCTCCTGAATCTCATGCACTTTATATTTCTGCCCGGAATCATGCCAAGTCTGTTCTTCAACTTGCCAAACACTCCTTCATAAATAGAAAATGTCAAAATCTTTCAAACTCAAACTCCCCTCGTGACTTCTGGCATCTGGCCAAAAACATCTCCAATAACTTTACTTCATCTTTCCTCCTTTATTTCATCCTGATGGCACCACTGCCATCTCTTCTGTCTCTAAAGCTGAACTCTTCTCTCAAACCTTTGCTAACAACTCCACCTTGGATGATTCTGGGCTTGTCCTCCCTCTCCTCCTCCCTCTGACTATTTCATATCTACAATTAAAGTTCTTCGTAATGATGTTTTCCATGCCCTCGCTGGCCTAAACCCTCGGAAGGCTTATGGACCTGATGGGGTCCCTCCTATTGTTCTCAAAAACTGTGCTTCCGTGCTTGCACCTTGCCTGGCCAAACTCTTTCAACTATGTCTATCGACTTCTACCTTTCCTTCCTGCTGGAAGTTTGCCTACATTCAGCCTGTTCCTAAAAGGGTGACCGTTCTAATCCCTCTAACTACCGTCCTATAGCTTTAATCTCTTGCTTGTCTAAAGTTTTTAATCTATCCTCAATAGGAAGATTCTTAAACATCTGTCACTTCACAATCTTCTATTTGATCGCCAGTATGGCTTCCGTCAAGGTCGCTCTACTGGTGATCTTCTGGCTTTCCTTACTGAGTCTTGGTCATCCTCTTTTAGAGATTTCGGTGAAACTTTTGCTGTCGCGTTAGACATATCAAAAGCTTTTGATAGAGTCTGGCACAAAGCTTTGATTTCAAAACTGCCCTCCTACGTTTCTATCCTTCTCTCTGCAACTTTATCTCAAGTTTCCTTTCCGACCGTTCTATTGCAGCCATGGTAGATGCCCACTGCTCTTCTCCTAAATCTATTAATAGTGGTGTTCCTCAAGGTTCTGTCCTGTCACCCACTCTCTTTCTATTATTCATTAATGATCTTATCCAAACTTCTTGCCCTATCCACTCCTACGCTGATGATACCTCCCTACATCTTTCCACGTCCTTTCAGAGACGACCAACCCTTCAGGAAGTCAACAGATCACCCAGGGACGCCACAGAACGCCTGATTTCCAATCTTTCTAAGATTTTCGATTGGTGCAGAGAAAACTGCATTAAAAAGTAGTAGTAGGAGCAGCAGCAGCAGCAGCAGTAGTAGTAGTAGTAGTAGTAGTAGCAGCAGCAGCAGTAGTAGTAGTAGTAGTAGTAGTAGTAGTAGTAGTAGTAGTAGTAGTAGTAGTAGTAGTAGTAGTAGTAGTAGTAGTAGTAGTAGTAGTAGTAGTAGTAGTAGTAGTAGTAGTAGTAGTAGTAGTAGTAGTAGTAGTAGTAACAGTTGTTGTTCTCTTTGTTGTTGCTATTCTTCTTCGTCTTCATTATAATCATCAATATAATCACCACCACACCAACACCAACACCACCACCACCACCACCACCACCGCCCCCAACACCACCACCACAGCCACCCCCAACACCACCACCAATTCCAAACACATTTTCCTCAATCTGTGGCGTCTTGAAGTTGGCGCGGCTCTTGAAAGCATACAGACCAAACATTTACATCTTCTGTCCTTCTGGTGCCTTCTCACTGTCCAATATCTGCTCTAATACAGCCAACTAAGAGGCAGACATGTTTATCTAACCTCTAATACTCTTTCCCCTCCTCCTTAGAAAACACTTCATTATAAGCAGTGACTCTGCACATGTTTCCATTATTAATACGATTTGGGAAAAGGAGGAGCATTGCAGTTGTCTTTTATCTATTTGAGAAGGATTATTTTTGTTGTAATGGTAGTTGACCTCATAATAAGATAAAGAAAGGAAAAAAAAGACGAAAGGAGAGCAAAAAAGAGATAAATAAAAGAGTAGTTAAGTTATGTATATATTAAAATTATGTGTTTATTGAGGTATACATATCAATGTAGTGGACGTTAATCTCATAACAAAAGAAAGAAAAATGACAAAAAATAGAGAAATAAGAGAAATAAAAAGAACAATGAAGAGAATAAAGGAAAAAAATAATCAATGAAAGAAAGAAGGAAAGAAGAAAAAATGAAAAGGTTAACTCTTAAATTATTCCATTTCATTAACCCCTTCAGTACTGGGCTGCATTTTTATCACGAATTTCTGGCGTGATTTGACGATTTTATTGACATTAGGAAGGATTTATGGAGATCAGAAGACTAATGGCCAGAGTCTTCACTATTATATTCACTACATAAGTTTCTGAAGCTGTGTAAAATCGCCAAATTGTAAACAGAATGAATATGGAGGAACGTGTCCAGGTACCGAAAAGGTTAAGGCTCACAAAAGTACACCAGGTACATTAATTAGAGACACAGGTGCCAGGTGACAGTCTACAAGTAACCAGCTACTGTACAACAATACGAGAATACCAAACTACTCTCTTTCTCATTACTACAAAGGATCCACGAGTTACTTACATTGCTATTACTTCTGTACTTACAAACCCTGCTGTTGCCACTTCACGCTCGCTGTAAGAGAAAAAGTCACCTTAAGATTATCGCCACGTTACTTATCATTTTCTAACAAGAGAAGGAGATAGGTAAGTAAATGATAAATAGAAAAGACTTGTTCCTTATCAAAATACTTGTAATGAAAAAGAATGTAGTTAAGAATATTGCTAAGTTCATGATGTTCCCGAAATAGAAAAACATAAAAAGCTTCTCCTTGTCAAAATACTTGTAATTTGTTTCATTAGTTAAAATATTTGGGAAATTATTTAACACACACAAAATTACTTAAGAAATGAACATGTAACTGGAAAAATATCAAAATATTTTGTAAATTGATTTGATGGTTGTGAATTTATGTGTCAAATTGTTACTTGAAAAAATATCCTCTAAATAGACTTGCTACTTGTGGGAATACTTAGAACTCAACATATTATTTCTAAAAACACGTTGAACTCAACATTACTTATAAGAACACTTTAACTCGTTACTTATGAAATAACACAAAAAAACTCAAAATATTACAAAAAAATCTGAGAATTCACTTTGCTACTTAGAATGACACTTGTAAGTCACCTAGTCACTTAACCCCTTCAATACTGAGACGCATTTTTTATCTTGATTTTCAGGTATGATTAGACGATTTTATATGCATTAGGAAGGGTCTATGGAGATCAAAAGAATAATGGCCAGAGTTTTTACGATTCTAATCCCAACATATGTTTCTGAAGCTGCATAAAATCGCCTAATGGTAACCAGAATGAATATGAAAACGCGTCCTGGTAACTGAAGAGATTAAACCAACACTTGCTACTCACTTTCCTCCATTCACCATCTAACATTTAATTTAAGCCGCCGTGGTACAGTAGAACCATGCATGCTTTGGGGTCCGAGGGGTCTCCAAGCGCACGGGTTCGAATCCTGTCCACGGTCCGAGTGTAGGTGGGCTTCCTCACTCGGGGCAACGGTTTCCTAGCGGGTGGGCTTTGAGATAGGAGGTACCACAAAAAGTATCCCCTTTAGCCCAGAAATTCCCGTGAGAAGCCCACATGGTATAATTAAATAGAAATAAATAAATAAAAACACTTACTCTTGCAAACACTCCATCTGCTGTGCTGGCAACTCTAAACCCGTTTTCTTTGGCACTTAAAAAAATGGGAAGGAAATAATGTGGAGCTCGTATAATACTGTTTATTTTTGATTAAGTTATATAAAATCTTTTAAAATTATGTATATGGAGATTAAATATATATTACTAAGTGAACAGAGAGAGAGAGAGAGAGAGAGAGAGAGAGAGAGAGAGAGAGAGAGAGAGAGAGAGAGAGAGAGAATGTACAACTAATAAAATAACGCTGAATAAATAGATAAATCGCAATAAAACAGAGTAAATAAAACACACAGAAACTACGAGGAAATATTCAACAAAACTGATAAACTGAGAGCTGAAGAAGGAGAGAAGGAAGAAGACTAAAGGAAGAGGAAGATTGGGGAGGGAAGAAGGAAGGAAGATGATTGGGGAAACACACAGTCTTCCCTCTTCTTTGTTTCCTCTTATTTCCTTATTTTTCTAGGGAAAGGCGAGTCCCTGCCAGCTTGTTGTTGTTGTTGTTGTTGTTGTTGTTGTTGTTGTTGTTTTGTTGTTGTAATTGATCAGTTTCGAATCTATTGTGAATAAAAAATACACATCATAATTTTGGTGGTGGTAGTAGTAGTAGTAGTAGTAGTAGTAGTAGTAGTAGTAGTAGTACGTTTTTCTATATAGTACAATAGCAACAACTCTAGTACATGATAGGAGAGATAGTACATTGAAAACACTACTATTTTTACTATTACACTTCACAAACAAGGCAAACTATTCTATATCCATCCTGAGTTTGTTGGTCTTCTCCTCCTCCTCCTCCTCCTTCCTCTTCGCCTTCCTATCCTACACAAACAGCCTTGTATGGACCTTAAAAGCCACCATTGTTTGTTCTTCGTTTGTGTTCTGTTGTGTTTTTCCTTCTCTCCTTTTGCAGCTCTCCTGAAGGCTCCTCCTGCCGACGTCGCTGGAGGAGGCTGAGGGGTCGAGGTCGAGGTCGTGGGGGGACAGGGAGTCGTCTTCGGTATCGCAGTCTTCATCGGGATGCGGGTCGTTCATGTTCGTGGTTTCGTCGAGTTTCGTGAGATAAAGGGTCGTGAGCTGAGTGTTTCGTTCATTTCTCTCTCTTTTTTTTTTTTTTTTTCTGTCTTATCGGTGAGAGCGCCGGCGTGCTAATCTGTCTCAGTACATTGCCGTCATCACCTCCACCCTCCTCTGTACACGTGAGTCTGTGGTTTCGTTCATCAGTGCCTCGTTAGCGTCTCTCTATGACGGGGCCGCGCTAATCACCTCCTGACGGCGGCAGGCACACGCACACAAACACATCTTAAAACAAAACAAAGAGGAGCCGACACAGGCCAAGAGGTGACAAAGGGCAACACACTTCAGAAGTCCACCCAAGCCTCGGGGCCTAAGGGAGTGCTGACGGGAAGGGCGGGAAGGGCAGGAGGTAGGGAAGGAGGTAGTGTTTGCTTGACTGGCTGGCTGAAGGACGCCTCTGTGTGTGGAGGGCGTATAGAGTGACAGGAGGTGAAGGGAGTGAAAGGAGTGAGAATACAGGACAAACATCCCGCTGGCTTGATTCCAACCAGCTGGGGATGCCAGGTAAGGGTGCCAGCTGCGTGCAGGTAGCGAGGGGGACCACAGGTAGGGCCACGGGTGTCCCTCGCCGCTGGGAAGTGAAGGAGGAAGTCTCGAAGTACATAGCTTATCTGTAGCATGTTAACTCTATCTCAGCGCCACCTGTCCCGCCGACGCGCCTCCTGCCGGACCTTGTCGATGAGCGCTCTGAGGGTCGCCATGGCGTCGTCCAGCCCTTCTCCTGTGAGGGCGCACACGGGAGCCACCGCCCACACCACGCCCACGGCCTCGCTCAAGCCCAAGGAGAGTGCCACGCCCTGGGCTGAACGGGCGTGTATCTGGTCCTGGGGAGAGAAAAAAGTGGGTGTTGATAGATAGATTGATAGATAGATAGATAGATAGATAGATAGATAAATAGATACATTATATATATATATATATATATATATATATATATATATATATATATATATAGAGAGAGAGAGAGAGAGAGAGAGAGAGAGAGAGAGAGAGAGAGAGAGAGAGAGAGAGAGAGAGAGAGAGAGAGAGAGAGAGAGAGAGAGAGAGAGAGCGAGCTTTACTACGTACACAGTTTGAATGAGGGATGAGGGCAAAGGAGGGATAGGGCTACACTGAGAGAGAGAGAGAGAGAGAGAGAGAGAGAGAGAGAGAGAGAGAGAGAGAGAGTGACCAACCCTCACAGCATGAATACTCGTCACTCATCATCACTCGTTCACTCACCCTGCAATACACCCTGAATGGAACTTGACTCTCTCTCTCTCTCTCTCTCTCTCTCTCTCCCTTTTCCTGTCCATATCATGTTTTGTAGAGAGTTTATCAGTGCATGTATCCTGTCTCTCTCTCTCTCTCTCTCTCTCTCTCTCTCTCTCTCTCTCTCTTGATCATACACACGCTCCCATAAAGCACTCACACCTTCACACACTCCCTCACACCCAAATACACCCTTAATAGCACAACTTACACCCCTACACCCTCACTGCATCCTCCCACACACTCCTACACTTTCATTCAACAAGTCATCTCACCCACACTCCCACGCACTCATTCTACACTTAATTCTTACTCCCTCTCTCTTCCTACACACCCTCCTACTCTTCTTCCTCTTCCTCATTTTTTTACTCCCCCTGTTTGTGTGATCTCTTTCTTTGCTTGTTTTGTTTACTTTTTTCTTTTTATTTGTTGTAAATTTGACGTGTCTGAGAGGTGAGTAGTGGCCGGTTTTGATTTGGAAGAGGTGGTGGTGGAGGAGGAGATGGAGGAGGAGGAGATGGAGGAGCAGGAGGAGGAGGAGGAGATTTGACCTTTCTATCTGTTTCATTTAGTCTGAATTGCTCTCCATAAAAACCACCCACAAGAGAGAGAGAGAGAGAGAGAGAGAGAGAGAGGCTGTTTGTGTATGTGTCCCCCGCCCTCTCCCTCTCTCTCCTCTCTCTCCTCTCTCTCTCTCTCTCTCTCTCTCTCTCTCTCGCCTCTTCCTCCCTCTCCCAACTTCCTGTGTACTTGAAACACTAATATTATCCACATTATCAGCACGGCGGGCGTCTGTCCTGCCCATCCGCCGCCCACGCACTCCGCCCATCCTATCTCACCCACTTGCATCCATCCACACATCCACATAACATTACACGATTTTGTTTTGGTTAGGTTAGGTTAGTTTGGGCTGGATTGGGGTGGATTGGGCTAGGTTGGGTTGGGTTAGACTAGTTTAGGTTGGGTTAGGTTGGGTTGGGATTATTAATTCTTCACTGATTATCTTTTTCTTCCCCTATTTTCATTATCTTTTATCCTCAAACCCGTATTTTTCTTTTTTGTTTTAGGTTTTGCATTCAATCTTTACACGAGTTTGTTTGGGTTAGTTTAAATTAGGTTAGGTTGGGTTGGGTTAGGTTAGGTAAAGTTTAGTTGGGTTAGGTTGGGTTAAAGTGGATTGGATTGGGTTAGGTTAGGTTAGGTAAGGTAAGGTTAGGTAAGGTAAGGTTGGTTTGGGTTCAATTGGTTTGGGTTCAGTGCATTAGAAAATGTAGTTTTTATATATCCTATTTTTTTCTCGTAATCATGTTTATTCAGATCATGCCAGTGTACTTGAGTCGCTCTCTCTCTCTCTCTCTCTCTCTCTCTCTCTCTCTCTCTCTTCACATTCCTGACAAGATTAAGCGAAAGAATTTTTTTC
>NC_059278.1:17331988-17336988 GCF_017591435.1 Portunus trituberculatus | reverse complement strand
AAATGAAGGAAGAGAGAGAAAAAAAATACAAAGAAGATGGAAAGATAGGTGACAGGATGAATAGGAGAATGAAGAAAAATAAAAGAGAGAGAGAGAAATAATGAACGAAGGAGGGAAGATAGGAAGAAAAATTAAAGACAGAAGAGATAATGACAAAAATGTGAAAGAAATCAAGAAAATGGAGAAATATAGAATCAGAATAAAGAAGGAGGAAAGGTACAAGGGAGAAGGAAATTTAGAACCACGACATATTGGTAGATAAGAAGGAGATAAACGAGAGATAAGCGATAAAATGAAAAGTCCTAATGAAGTCAAGGTTTCAAGGGCCATTTCGTGTAGCTCTCAGGTGTTATGGCTGGCGTGTGTCATGAAATCTGTAGGAAGTACCGGTATCCTGACACTCTTAAGGCTTTAACTGAGATACGAGACAATTACCACCACGTAGAAACAACATAATGAAATCTTTTATAAACATCTACATAACGAAGAGGTTGAAATTAATGGAGTTTGCAATTTCTACGTAGTTTAGTGGCTTGTGTCATGAAATCTGTAGAGGATACCAATATTTTCTCACTCTTAACCCTTTAACTGAGATATGAAATAATTAGCACGACCAGAAGTAACGTATTGAAACCTTTTATAAGCATCTACAAAACGAAGGAGTTGATACTAATGGACTTTGCAATTTCTAAGCAGTTTGAAGATTGATAGTGGCTATAGAATATGTACAAATGCCACGAAACAATTACCACCACCATAACGTATTGAAAGCTTCTATAAACATCTGTCAAACGAAAGGGGAGTTAAAATTAATGGACTTCACAATTTCTGCGCAGTTTAAAGATTGAAGGATGCTGTAAAACAAGTATAAATGTCTCAGAGTGATTAGTCATTAAGCCCTTCAGTATCAGGACGCATTTTCATATTCATTCTGCTTACTATTTGGTGATTTTACACAGCTTCAGAAACTTATGTGGGGATTAAAAGAGTGAAGACTGCAAGTGGACATTAATCTTCTGACCTCCATAGATCTTCCCTAATGCAAATAAAATCGTTTAGTGACACCAAAAATTCAAAGTAAAAATTACTCTAAGTATTAAAAGGTGCAACAAATAGCAGTCAAATGGTTAATAGAAATGCCCATCACTGTAGCTTTCAGATTATGTGGTGTGAATGAGATGTGAAATGTGGGTAAAGTAATAATAATCATTTAGCGACATTGCAATTATAAAGGTTCCAATACTAATGAAGGCTTCAGAAGATAAAACAAGAAATCTGATACTACCAGATCACAATTATAAAGCTTCTGAGTGACGCTGCCATGGCTCCTAAAATCACCTGAAGCACTGGATAAGGTAAAGCCAGATGATGCCAGGTGAAGCCAGGAGAAGCTAATACGCGAAACTGAGAAATGAGGCAACAGAGAGGAATGACGCAGAATTACTCCCACGCAGCCCAGCACAATGAATAGCAGGTCTTGTGAATGACCTGATAATGGAAGAAAGTGTGTCAGGGAATGAATAACTAGAGGGATAGGTTAAACATATATTAATCACAAAGTTAGGTTAGGTTAGGTTAGGTTAGGTATATAAAAAAAATGATGTACCAATAACACAGTAAATAAAATACATGATTATAATGCCCGTATTCAGAAACACTTTGCTCTCACAACACGACTGTTTTCAAAGGCCACAGAGACGATCAACGGGGTTTTCAAGAGTATTTTTCAAGTTAGTAACATAGAAATCTTGTCATTCTAGTTTTACCTCCAGAACCATAGACACAACAAAAAAAAAAAAAAAATGGTGTAAATTTAAATAAAGCCTTTTTTTTTTTTTAAACAAGCATAGTAGTGTTCAAAAATACGAGCTTAAGATACTGGTTTAGATTAATTACAGGTACAAAATATTTATAGTAAGTACGTAATGTTGTGAAATGTATGAGTGTCTTAATGTATCTGGTTTAGATTAATTACAGGTACAAAAATGTTTAAAGTAAGTAAGTAGTGTTGTGAAGTGTACGAGTGTGTCAATGTATCTGGTTTAGATTAATTACAGGTACAAAATGTCTATAGTAAGTACATAGTGTTGTGAAGTGTACGAGTACCTTAATGTAGCTGTGTTTGTAATTCTTTGTGGGTCACCTGAGTCAGAACAATTGGTGATGACTGTGGGATGTTTGGTTGTGTGCTTTTGCTCTAAGAACCACGTTGAAGTCAATAGAAAACACATAATCAGAAACGATAAATTAAAAAAAAATAAATAAATAAAACCTGATTAATAGAAAATACAAAAAGCAAACTCAGATTAAACAACACAGGAATAAATGAAGCGAAATACAACAAATAAAAGAAAATAAAACGAATTACGGGAAAATTATACATTATCGTGGCCAAAGACTGAAAAAAATAGTCGATAATCATGTTCCCAGAGTTCTTTGTTCCTCGCTTGCGTGGGTAAAGTGTTGAAGAGTGAGTCAAATGAAGTGATAATGAATGTAATGGTGCCAAGGACTGTAAGAACGAAGGAAAAAAAAAGTTGAAAGTTATGCCTGGAACCTGTACTGGACGTGGTAGTGACATTATGAGCTCTATGAAATCAGCAATGACGCAAGAACTTGAAAAAAATACAAAAGAGAAGAAAGGAATTAATTAGAAGGTATGTATATGAATAGTAGTGATGAGAACTATGAAAAGTATAAAAATTCCAGAAAACTAATGGAAATAACTTCAATGAAAATGCATCTAATAACTGTGAGGAAAGTCCGAGAGAGTTAGCCCAAAAAGAGGGATAAATGTCTTGAAAGCTCTCTCTTAAATGCAGTCAAGTCACAGGAAGTTAGAAATACAGAATTAGATAGGGAGTTCCAGAGTTTACAGGAAAGGAATGAATGAGTGAGAGTACTGGTTAACCCTTGCATTAACCCCTTCAATGCAGGGACACACTTTTATCTTGAGATCTGTGTACGATTAGACCATTTCATTGACATTGTGAAGGTTCTATGGAGGTCAAAAGATTAATGGCCACAGTCTTCACTACTTTAATCTCCCACATGAGTTTCTGAAGCTGTATAAAGTCACCAAATAGTCACCAGAATGAATATAGAAACGCGGCGTGGTACTCAAGGGGTTAATATTCGCAAACTTCCTCACACGACCATTCAGAAAACAAAAAGAGAAAAACCCTTCCATTGAAAGAGAGGTGTAAAATGAACCCAGCCACTTGCTATCACCCTGAGGACATCCCGCGACCTTTCCATAACAAGATGCTGCGTGTAAACAAATGAGGCAAACAAGAATAATCTCCCATAATTCCACTGCTTCCTCTGACCTTTACTACCCTTCCCAACCACCACCACCACCACCAACACAGCTAAAGCCACAGCCAGACACACCTCCTCCCCTCCCCCTCGCCAGGTTACGAAAGGTGAGGTAACGCTGCCCGACCCCCTCCCGGAGCTGGCCACAATAACAATGCCCAGCCACCGGATACCTGATACACACACCTTTTCATATACATACACACGCACAAACACTCGCACACGCACGCACACATACACACACACACACACACACACACACACACACACACACATGGCCGCCAAACATCGTAGAAAAGGAATGAATGGAATATGATGAAATAAAAAGAAATAGAAGTTGGTAAATGGATGAAATTAAACAGAATAAAGAGAAATAGAAGCTTCGTATACATACACACGCACGCACGCACGCACATACGGCCGCCATTGATTGTAGAAAAAATTAATGGAATATGATGAAATAAAATAGATGAATAAAATGAAATAGAATAAAGAGAAATAAAAGCATCTCATACATACATACACACACACACACACACACACACACACACACACACACACACACACACACAGGTAGAAAAGGAATAAATGGCATAAAATAGAATAGAAAAAGGAGAAAATGAATGACATGAAATAGAAAGAAGAGTAAAATAAAGAAAAAAAAATTGAATGATAATACTGGAATGAATAATAAAAGGAGAAAAAAAAAACCTCCATGTTGTCAGATTACGTAAACAAAACAAGTGATAAATACAAATTCCCAAACATATTACTCACACAGACACACCTTTAAATAATACACACCTGAACAAGGACACACACACACACACACACACACACACACACACACACACACACACACACCTGCTGTATAGAAATGTTCAGAGCTTCAAAATAATACTCTTTCATTTCTCACCTGTACAGTACCACCTTTTGAAAAACTAACACCACAACACCTGAAACTAATTACATTCATACACCTGTTGCTGTTTAAATCTTGCAATCAAATCCCCTTATTCTCACCTAGATAGACACACACCAACACACACACACACACACACACACACACACACACTCACCTTCCCAAACATCAAGTCAAGCTGCAAATCTCCACTTCCTTTGACAGAGGCGGGTGACTGATGGCACGGCTGTATCTTTTCTTCAAGACCAACAACAAAACGCTAAACGCTAAATCACACCGAAAGACCACAAGTTCGTACAAAAAATGACTAAAAAACAACAGCAGAAGTCCAGTAACGTGATCTAGGCTAGCGTTTGGGAGCCTGCGTGTGTGTGCGTCCGCTCCCGGCAAGGCTGTTCACCGTTCTGGCTC
Source organism: Portunus trituberculatus (assembly GCF_017591435.1). Classification (NCBI taxonomy): domain Eukaryota; kingdom Metazoa; phylum Arthropoda; class Malacostraca; order Decapoda; family Portunidae; genus Portunus; species Portunus trituberculatus. The sequence continues at coordinate 17,332,337 of NC_059278.1, read as the reverse complement.
CCCCACCTCCTTAGCTGCCGTCACCAAAAAGACACCCTCTCCCTCTGGCTTCCGTGGAGACACTGAGCTCTCCGGTGTCCAAGCTCCCTCTTTATAAACGCGAGTGGAGTAACTGACGGAGACGATGAGTGTGTGTGCGAGAGGGAAGGTGAGACAAGGAGCCAGTGAAAGGGTTAGGGAAAGGATGGGGTGCTGTGTGTGTGTGTGTGTGTGTGTGTGTGTGTGTGTGTGTAGGGTGGTTGTGGTGGTGATGAGGTTTTTGAGTGGTTTTTGATAGTGGTGATGAATGTGGTGGTTCATTATTATCATTATTACTACTACTATTATCCTGCATTTCATCATACCTATC
>NC_059278.1:17324488-17326988 GCF_017591435.1 Portunus trituberculatus | reverse complement strand
CCCTGGCTCATTTTCTCATTAAAATAGCTGAGCAGGTGTTTTTAGGGCAGTTTTGTATGCCAAGGGTGAAAAAGTTGAATAAATTTACTTTTTATTTCTTCCCTACTTGTTATTTTCGGGCGTAATTTTTGTATTTTTGTTTCTACTTCGTTTTTATCATCAGTATTATCATCTCTCTCTCTCTCTCTCTCTCTCTCTCTCTCTCTCTCTCTCGTTGAGCAATAGGGTTTTCTTTCTCTTTCTCTGTTTCCTTTCTCTCACACGCTGAAGGTGAGACAGAACGGAAACTAAAGGAGGAGGAGGAGGAGGAGGAGGAGAAGGAGGAGGAGGAGGAGGAGGAGGAGGAGGAGGAGGAGGAGGAGGATACAAGTGGATACAAGGTTAAAGAGGGTATGGTGACAGCTATAGTGATGATGGATGGTGATGATGATGAAGGTGATGGAACTGGTGATGGACATGGTGGTGGTGGTGGTGGTGGTGGTGGTGATGATGGATGCCAATAAGAAAAATAGTGAGCTTTATACACACACACACACACACACACACACACACACACACACACACACACACACACACACACACACACACACAGACACACACACACACACACACTACGAGGGCAAGACAAACATAACCTTTATCTTCACACTCGATCGACACACTGATAACACACACACACACACACACACACACACACACACACACACACACACACACACACACACACACACACACACAGGTAAGAGGCATTTCCAACTATTCAAAGCACGTGTGTTGCAGAGAGTTGCGTCACTGGTGGAGAGAAAAGAAGGTGTACAGGTGTTACTAATTAATTCAGACGCACAGGTACAGGTGAGGCGGGACAGGTAGAGGCTGCTGGTAACTGGTACAATACAAAACAGGTAATTACAGGTAAGACTGGTTACAGGTTACAGGTTACATGTATGATTAATTAGCAGGTATTTGGGGTTACTGGTATCACACAAGCACACACGCACACACATGCAAGTACACCACAATACCAAATAGCGGGAAATACAGTAAACACACACACACACACACACACAAGCCTAGACACACCACAGTACCACAGCAAAATACACACCAAAACACAATACAACAACAACAACAACAACTACTACTACTATTACAACAAACACACGTACATACAAACAGACACACAACAACAAAAAAAATAATAAAGCAAACATAAAAAGAAAAGAAAAGGAAAGGAAAAAAAACACACACATAGAGATTCGAACCAGCTCTCACGAACACTCACGAACCACTCACGAACCACTCACGAACCACCGAACCAGTGAAGCATAGAAAACATGACACGAAGACCCACGTTGCCAATGACGAGAGGACCCGGATACATTTAGGACCAGACGGAGGAGGAGGAGGAGGAGGAGGAGGAGGGGGAAGGAGGGGACAGCAGGAGGTCTTTGGCCGTGGAGGGCACAGCAGGGGGGGGGGAGGTGAGGGTCAGTTTAGAAATAACATGTTGCAAAAGACAGGAAGTGAGTGAATGCCTCATGAAGAACTATGAGGAGGAGGAGGAGGAGGAGGAGGAGGAGGGATGGGTAAAGGAAACATAGGAATGAAGGATACAATAACGAGAACGACCAAATTCTCTCTCTCTCTCTCTCTCTCTCTCTCTCTCTCTCTCTCTGTCTCAATCATACACTCTCATACACTCAAAATCTCTTACCATTAGTCATCTTAAGAACCTTTTCCTTCAGCCTTCCTTCCCTCCCTTCTTTATCTTAACTTCCTCCTACATTAATGAGGAGGTCTGTTCTCTCCCTCTATATTCCCTCTCTCAATGTAGCGAGGGAGAGATAAGTTCCTTCCTTGTTCCCTCCTTCCTTCCTCCTCCTCCTCCTCCTCCCTTGAGTAACAGCAACAGGAAGGAACCACGACGCTCCCCAAATTAAGTCGTTTTGTTGACTTAGTACGCTTTTATTATGTTCTGGAGCCAATGGAGGGGAAGGAGAAGCGGAGGGAAGACGGAGAGGAGAGATGGAAGGAAGATAGGAGAGGAGGGATGTGCTAGTGGAGAGAAATGGGAAAGAATGTATGGATGGAAGTGTACAGAGGGAAGAAAGGAAAGATGGAAGGAAGGAGAGGAGGAAAGGATGGATAAAAGAAGATAAGGAATGAGAGATGAGAACACAGTAAGAAATGGAGAGAAGGAGGAAAAAAAAGGAGGGAAGATGGACAGAAAAGAAGGTGAAGGGAAAGGAAGAGGGAAAGCGAGACACAGAAGAGGAAATGAGAGAAAAGTTAAGGAGAGGAGAGAAAAATAAAGAAAAGATGGTGAAACGGAAGAAAAAAGGGAGAGGAAGAACGAAAGGAGGGAATGGAGAGAAGGAGAGAATGGAGAGAAGGAAGGAAGAGAGAGAGAGAGAGAGAGGGAAGAGATAATGAGGCAATAGAAAAGTTAGTACCTAGAAAATTATGGAGGAAACGAGAGGAAAAAGATGATGTTTAGAGA
>NC_059278.1:17314488-17319488 GCF_017591435.1 Portunus trituberculatus | reverse complement strand
CACACACACGTTAAGTTAGGTGATGACTCGTGTGATGTCACCACTTGGGAAAACACACACACACACACACACACACACACACACACACACACACACACACACACACACACACACACACACACACATGGTAACTGCAAGGGTACATTACATCCATCAATAATAATAAAAAAAAAAAACAAGTAGATAAACGGATAAAATACAAAGATACATAAATAAAGAAAGGAAGAAAGCAAGAAAAAAAACAGGAAAGGGAAAAAGAAATTAACCCCCCCCCACACACACACACACACGCATCATATCTCAGTACACTTGTCCCTCTCAGTGTTCAGCCTGCCACAAGTCCCTACACGCTGCAGCTCGCCACCTCTCATATTTTCCTGTTAATCTTCCATTTATTTCATTATCTCTTCTCTTTCCTTCTTTTCTCTTGTTTCTCTATTCTCTTTCTCCTAGTTCTTTCAGTCTAGTCTATTTTTTTTCGTGTTTCTTCGTTTTCTTCTCTTTCTTTAGTTTCTTCGTTCTCTTTCTCCTTCCGTTTGTTCTTCTAGTCTCGTCTCTTTTCTTCGTGATCCTTCTTTTTCTTTTTCTTTCTCTCTATTTCTTTCATTCTCTTTCTCCTTTCTCTAGTTCTTCCAGTCTCGTCTATTTTCTTAGTGTTTTTTATTTTCTTCTCTTTCCCTAGTTCCCCCCATTCTCTTTCGTCTTCCTCTAGTTCTTCCATTTTCTATCCCTTTTCCTCTAGTTCCTTCATTTTGTATGCTCTCCTTCTCTACTTCATTCATTATCTTCCCTCTTTCTCTAATTATTTTCACCTTTTAATTTCCTTCTTTCCTTGAAATAAATAAATAGAAAAATAAATATTCATAAACTTTTTTTGCTCTTCCGTATTTTTTTTCCCGATAGATTCAGCAATAAACAGTCAAAATATACTAACACTAGGAACAGCACTCTCTTGTATTCATGTTCACCCTTTCGTTGGTTTGGTTTGACGTTCTCTAATGTTCTCATGGTCTTCTATTACTATGTTCTCTAATATAATTCAAAGTTACGTTAGTTCATATAAGATTACGTTAGGTTAAGACACATTATCTTTTCTATTCCAAGTGTTAACCTTTTTCATTAGTTTGGTTTGACGTTCTCTAATGTTCTCATGGTCTTCTATTACTATGTTCTCTAATATAATTCAAAGTTACGTTAGTTCACATAAGATTACGTTAGGTTAAGACACATTATCTTTTCTATTCCAAGTGTTAACCTTTTTCATTAGTTTGGTTTGACGTTCTCTAATGTTCTCATGGTCTTCTATTACTATGTTCTCTAATATAATGCAAAGTTACGTTAGTTCATATAAGATTACGTTAGGTTAAGACACATTATCTTTTCTATTCCAAGTGTTAACCTTTTTCATTAGTTTGGTTTGACGTTCTCTAATGTTCTCATGGTCTGGTGATACTACGTTCTCTAATATAATGCAAGGTTACGTTAGATTAGGAAACACAATTTTCTAATCCGCCTTACTTACTCCCAACTATTAACCCTTTCATTTGACGTTCTCTAATCTTCACATGCTCTGGTGTTACTATATTCTCTAACACTGCAAGGTTACGTTAGGTTACATAACATTACGTTAGGTTAGGAAACGCAGTCTTTTTAATTCCCCCTTTTCCTTCTTGAAAATGTTAACAACTCCTTCAAAACTGAGACGAATTTTTACCATGATTTTATGTATGATTAGATGATTTTACTTTGCATTAGGAAGGGTCTATGGAGGTCAGGGGATTCAAGGGTTTCAAGACATTTGTCCTAAACTTTTGGCTAACTCTATTACCCTTTTAGGGAACTGGCAATCAAGTGGGCCTTTTCTTTTTAAATTTTTTTGTTGTTCTTGGCCAGCTTCCCCTCTTGCATAAAAGAAAAAAATTGGCCACAGTCTTCACTATTTTAATCCCCACATAAGTTTCTAAAGCTGCACAAATCGCCAAACAGTAACCAAAATGAATGTGGAAACGCGGCATGGTAATGAAAGTTTTTTTTTTTTTCATTTAGGGAAGAGGGCCAGCCAAGGGCAAAAAAAAAAAAAAAAAAAGGAAAGATTAAAAAAAAAGCTCACTTGAGTGCTGGTTCTCTACAAAGAGGAGAAGCGTCAGCCAAAATTAGGGAGCAAATGCCTCGATACTTCCCTCTTAAAAGAAGACAAGTCGTAGGTTACAGGGATTTTCTTCAGAACCTTGAGTGCATCACCTTATCGCGTATCGTAATGAAAGAGTTAGGTCACCACTAGGGCTGGCTACCCTCACACGATAACACACACGCCCTACCTCTATTTTACAGTCAAGGGGCGTCACACGAGGACCTGATACTTAAAACACGTGATTAATGGACCCGTACCACCTCTTAGCTGTGGTGTGTGCCGTGCTGGGGTGACGGAGGAGTGGGAAGGGGTGAGGGGCGAGATGCGACAGGGCGGCGGCGCGGTTGACGGAGGGTACAGTGCTGGCGCCGATGCGGTTTGTCACTATGTCGCCGTGTTTGATGTAGAGACTGTTAGAGACGCCGAAGTTTGTGGCAGTCTAGAGTATAATGAATGTTTTCGGTAAGTTTCTGGTGTTAAGATTCTTGATTACCTTCAGTTAGTTTTTTTCGTTTCTTTTTCGTCTTTCTATTTTCAAGTTCGTAAGTTTGTGATAGTTTTTCTTTTTCTTTTCAGGTTTCGTTTTCTTTTCTTTAAGTTTCTTTCTATAAATTGTGTTTTTTTTCAATCTCCAAGTTAGTTTTTGCAATAATTTGGACTTTTTCCTTTTTTTCTTCTTTTTTTACTACATTCTTTTTTTTAGGTTTCCTGCTAACGTTCCCATTACCGTATAAATCCTCTACAAGTTTACTATTTCTAAGTTCATCACTAGCTATCAATGGAATACCGTCTAAAATTTCTCATCTGCGTAAGTTACCCATCACTACAGCATCTCTAGACACCAAAACTATGACAACAAATCATTATCACACATTCCCTGACCACAAATGCTCTAAAGTCTAAACAAATAGAAAATCTGTCTTGTAAGGCCGCAAAGTGATTAACGTGATAAAAGTCATGGAAACGTTTTTAATTTTACAAGATCTCTTTAGATAAAACCCACAAGTTCATCACATGCGCATCAAAATGTTCTGCATGGCGTGAAGTGCACGTAGCGAGGCGTCAGCGGCAGCACCACAGAAACCCAATCATGCGTCGAGAGATGAGGAAAATATCGCGGTTCCCCTTCATGTTTCAGTTCAAAGAAAGCGGTGAAAGGAACACGTGAATACAGGAAAATAAAAAAGAGAAAATAAATAATAAAAATCTAAATAAAGTTAGAATAGAGCGAATATGAAGGGGCTTTACTCAACTCTAAAGACCAGATATGTGTGTGTGTGTGTGTGTGTGTGTGTGTGTGTGTGTGTGTGTGTGTGTGTGTTACATATTCTTCATTTACTCTACGTTTTCCTTCTCCATGCGTGATCTCGAAGCTTCAAATTTTTTTTATTCATCCATTCACTTCTGTTTCTTTTCGTCTATAGACTGAAAGGGAGCAGCGAGGGAGCCTGACATAGCAGTGTTATTCATGTACCAGCAGGCCTTTCAGAGATGCGTGACGTGCTAGTGGTGGTGGTGGTTGTGGTAATAGTTTTCTCTGCAGTCTCTCTCTCTCTCTCTCTCTCTCTCTCTCTCTCTCTCTCTCTCTCTCTCTCTCTCTCAGTAACGTAAAGACTCAATCAAAGGCTTTACGTAAACAAACAAACACACACACACACACACACACACACACACACACACACGTCACGCATTGCACATTTTTCATACTAAGAGAGAGAGAGAGAGAGAGAGAGAGAGAGAGAGAGAGAGAGAGAGAGAGAGAGAGAGAGAGAGAGAGAGAGAGAACCACACAGACACAAAGGCATTAGAATGAAGGGAATCTGAAGGGGAGGAGTGAAAGGGAGAGTAGAAGAAAGAGAGGGAGAGAGGAAGCTCATGGTGAGGGCTGGGGGGGGGGGATGTTGACCAAGGAGAGGAGAGATGTGGGTGGGGGAGAGGAGATGTGACCTTTTCAATCGGCAGCTTGACATGACCTCGATGCTCACTGTGACCTGACGAAGGAAGGACGCTGCAGGAGGAGGAGGAGGAGGAGGAGGAGGAGGAGGAGGAGGAAACGAAAGGATGAAAAGACGGATACTGAAAAAACGACTTAATAAGGATTGAAAAAAGAAGAAGAAGAAGAAGAAGAAGAAGAAGAAGAAGAAGAAGAAGAAGAAGAGGAGGAGGAGGAGGAGGAGGAGGAGGAGGAGGAGGAGGAGGAGAAGGTATACGAAAGTAATAAGAAGCTAAATTTGGATGAGAGGAGGAAAAGGAAATGATGAAACGAGGAGGAGGAGGAGGAGGAGGAGGAGAGTAATGAAGAAGAGGATATAGAAAGGAATGAGGAAATGCAGGAAGGGAGAGAGGAAATTAAAAAAAAAGAAGACTAAAAATAAAGATATGAAAGAAATGTACAAAAAAAAAATAAAACAGCAGATGAAAGGAAGTGGAGAAATAAAAACTAGAAAAAATAGAAAAAAAAAGGTTAACATGAAAAAATAGATAAAAAGGCAAAAAATGAATAATAATGAGAAGAAAACAGATAAAAAGCGATAAACAAGAAATAAAACAAGGAAAAGAGATACAGCATTACAAATATATATGAAAAATGTCAGGAAATTACGATAAAGCAGAATACACAGAAACAAAATGATAAAAGATAATAATAATAATAATAATAATAATAATAATAATAATAATAATAATAATAATAATAATAATAATAAGAAGAAGAAGAAGAAGAAGAAGAAGAAAAAGAAAAAAGAAGAGGAGAAGACGAACAATAATGATAATAATAAGAATAATAAGAAGAAGAAGAAGAAGAAGGAGAAGAAGAAGAAGAAGGAGGAGGAGGAGGAGGAGGAGGAGGAGGAGGAGGAGGAGGAGGAGG
>NC_059278.1:17261988-17306988 GCF_017591435.1 Portunus trituberculatus | reverse complement strand
GTGAAGCAGATTTTCATAATTCACGCTTTCTTTCCTACTTCTAGATTTTCCTGGAATACCACAAAGCAAGTATCTGATTCTCTTTTTCTCTTTGTCGATGTATCTTTTTTATCTCTTTTTTTCTCTTCTGGTAGTGTAGTGCATAAAAAATGCGATGAGTGTTTTCATAATTTTCATTTTCCTTCCTCCTAGATTTTCCGGGAGCACTGCGGAGTGAGTAACTGGTCCCCTTTCTCTCTCTCTCTCTCTCTCTCTCTCTCTGAAGGCGTAGAAAAGCAAAGAAAGATGTAGTTTTCATCCTTCACCTTTCCTTTCTTCCTAAATTTCCCTGGAGTACCAAAGAGCGAGTGACATTTTCTCTCTCTCTCTCTCTCTCTCTCTCTCTCTCTCTCTCTCGTGGGGTTCTGATGGAGGAACGAGTACTTTTGTTTGTGTGTCTGTCTGCCGCGTGGTGTATGGGGAAGCCGGCAGAGGGCAGCAGTGTCTCTTAGGGCGCGGATGACATACCAAAGCGGCGTCAGGCGGTGCGACACACGGCCGATGCATCCTAACCGCGTGTGTGTGTGTGTGTGTGTGTGTGTGTGTTGCGGGCGAGGGAGTCATGCATCCGTGCTCGCTACACGTAAATAGCGTCTTATGTGCGTTTGTCGTTTATTTAGCTCTTAATATTGGTATAAATTCGTGTTTATGAATTCATGTTAGTGTTTTGAGGTGGCGGTGGTGGCAGGGTGTGGTTTCGTTAATCCTATTATGGTGTAGGTGAGCAGATGCCTTCGTTACAAGCGATTTATTCTCCGGTTTGTGAGGTTGGTTATGTTAGAGGAGTGGAATGTTAGGTTAATCACTTCAATCCTGGGACACATTTTTACTTTTGAATTTGTGTACGATTAGACCATTTTATTGACATTAGGAAGGGTCTAGGGAGGTCAGAAGATTAACAGCTACAGTCTTCAGTATTTTAATCCACGACATGAGTTTCAGAAGCTGCATAAAACCACCAATACTAAGCAGAATGAACATGAAAACGTGTCAAGGTATTGAAGTTAAGTTAGATTAGGTTAAGTAATTAAATCTGAATTGGCTTAAACTATTCATGGCTCAACCCCCAAAAAATTCTAATGTGTAAACTAACCTACTCTAACTTATCCTCACCTAAACCGAAAACATTGATTACGTGTAACTTAATTTAATATAATTTTTTTTTATGTAAAAGGGGAACACCGGCTAAGGGCAATGAAAAAAAAAAGGCCCACTTAGTTGTCAGTCCCCTTATAGATCCGAAAGGGTTAGCCAAAACTCGGGAATAAATGTCTTGAAACCTCCTCCTTTTAAATGAAGTCAAGTCATAGGAAGTACTTGAATTAACCTAGCAATAAGATACATAACTGGCGTAACTTATCCTAACCTAAAATAAACGTAACAACACACCACTTAACTCTTTCATCAATCCATACCTCATCTCGATACTCATCCCACCAACACCACAAAAAAAACTGATTGCATAACTTAACTAACTTCACCCTAACCCCAACCTAATTCCAGACCCTAAACAAGCACAAATTATCCAAACCCTGAAAAGCCAGATACTAAAAAAGCCAGCTAGACCTTAAAAACAGCCCCTAAAACATCCAGGCCTGAAAAAAGGACCCTTAAAAAAGACTCAAACCCTAACAAAACACACAGACTTGCTGGACAAACCACGGAAACAAACATAATTACGAAAAACCTAACCTAACTTAACCTAACCCTATTCAACCTAACCCAACCCAATATAAGCTAACCTAACTAAACCTAACCTATCCCAACCTAACTTAACTTTTAGAAACGCTTTGCCTTCTGACCACGACTATTACTCCAAGGCCCCAGAGATGACCAGCCGGGTTTCCAAGAGTGTTCCTTCAGTTAATAATGTAGAAATCTTGTCACTCTGCCTCTAGAACTGCAAAAAACACCTTACAAAAAAAAAAAAAACATGAGTAAATTTGAATAAAGCCTTTTTGAAATAGTGGTGAAGCGCAGAAGTGTTGAGAAGACGAGCCTGCATGAGTCCACAAGCGTCCATCCAAGTGACCTTATTATGTATTCTCATGTAAGCGCTTCCATCGACGTGTTGGGGTCATTTGCATGCAGATTAAGGAGACTTACACCGTTCACTTCTATAATGAATTCAGAACAGCGAGGGAACGGCCAGGTAGTCTCCCTCTCTCTCTCTCTCTCTCTCTCACTCTCGCACCTGCCCTAGTATTCACCACCCCGACCTTCATCTCATTAAAGATAACAAGACAGGGCCGTGTTGCGTGGGAGGAGAGAGAGTGTGTGTGTGTGTGTGTGTTGGTGCCTCTTTCATGGCCGCCCTCGCCTGCACGCCCACACACCGCGAGTACAAACAAGGAACGTTTTTGATGTAGTTTTAATAAAGTTAGGGTCGTCTTATGCTTCTCTGCGTCCTCTTGTCCCCTTCTCGCCACCGTTACTCTCCCAGCAGCCTCTCCCAGCTACACGAGACCTCCCAGCCCTCGAGAGATTAGGTAGAGTACAAGTAGGCGGTGATTAACGACCTCTTGAGTCGCTATAAACACAGACGACATAAAGCGACTTGTATCGTCCATAAAACAACGACTATTATGAGTTTAAATGAGTGAGTATCTATGAATGCATGAATGTATTAGGCATGACTCACCCACCCACTCACTCACTCACTCACTCACTCACTCACTCATTCGCTCGACTTTTAGTATCTATAAAACAACAGTAACCATGAATATTAACGATTGAATCTATAAACACAAGAAAGACGGTATGACTCACTCACTCACTCACTCACTCACTCACTCACTCAATATTACAAGCACTGTGAACTCGAACACTAATACTATAAAACAATGATAAAAAAAGCACAAAAAATTATAAGGTACATTGTATGACTCACCCACTCACCCACTCACTCACTCACTCATTCACTCACAGATTCACTCACCCACTCGACCCGCTCCTCCTATGCCAGGCAGACGGTGGCGCTGGTGGTGGTGGGAAGCGGCTGGCTCTTGCTTGAACGTCCCTCGGCACTTGGCTCTCCTGGCACTGACTGACACTAAGGCCGGGCACCACCCACTGCCCCTCTGGCACCCGCGCGCATGAATGGACACGCTGTTGGCCAGTCCCGGAAAAACTATCGTACCGTAGCGAGCCAGCGAACTGAAGACACACAGCTACACTTGCCCAAACGCCAAGACCGAGACCCAGGCCGCTATTCTGAAATGCTTTGCTCTCTCACCATCACTGCTTTCCAAAGACTCAGTTGAAGATAGTCGCATTTTTAGGAGTATTTTTATTGTTCTGGTGATAGATTGACAAGATTTATGGTTTATTTAAAAGGAGAAACTGTCTTGAAAACCCGGCTATAGTTGTCTCTGTGGCCTTGGAAAATTGTCGTAGTGAGAGGGAAAGGCGTTTCTGTATACGGAGCCAGACAGGTGATCGGGGACAGCAGGGAGGTGAAAAAGACAGGGAAGGGGGAGAGGGTGAGGGAGGGATATGGCTTGGAAGGGTAGGAGTATGGGAGGGAATGAGAAAAGGATGGAAGGGCGGGGTAAGACAGCCTAGACAGGGGATAGAGGGAAGGGACGAGGCAAGGAAGAACGGGATAAGGCGAGAAGAGTCCTAACTTAAACACAAGGTGAGCGTGTCCACTCCTGGCCCTCCCCTGCTGAGTGAGAGGCACGGACACCTCTGCTACGTGTCGTGAAAAACAGGAACGCATGACTTGTGTGTGAGGTGAACCCGCTCTGCTGAAGTGAAGAAAAACACTTAGCAACAATGATCTTAAGGTTAACCACAGACGATGATGGCAGTAAAAGGAAGAAACGTGACATACTGACTGGCCCTGGAGTGAATGAACAAGACACATAGACAGATGCACAAATAAAACCTTGCAACGATGATCTTAAGGTTAACGAAAGATGATAGTAGTAAAAGGAATAAACGTGACATACTGACTGGCCATGGAGTGAATGAATAACAGACACAGACAAAGATACAAACAAATTCTTGCAACGATGATCTTAACCCATTCAATACTGAGACGCATTTTTCCATGATTTTCTGGTATGATTAGACGATTTTATTTACATTAGGAAGAGTCTATGGAGGTCAAGTGATTAATGGCCAGAGTAATTACTGTTTTAACCCCCACATAAGTTTCTGAAGCTGTATAAAATCACTAAATAGTAACCAGAATGAATATGAAAACGCGGCATGGTACTGAACGGGTTACGACACACGAAAGATGAAGAGTAAAAGGAATAAAGGTAACATACTGACTGAGCCCCTGGAGAGAATGAATAACAGACACATAGACACATACACAAACAAACACACACACAGACACACCTCAACAAAACACCCAGAAAAAAAAAAAGTAAACACATCCTTAAGTATTAAACCAGTGACCAACCAAACCCTCTCCTACCACCACCGCGTCCAACCTCTCTACCCCGTCCAACCTCTCTACCACGTCGCCTTGTCTCCTTTTCTCTTGGTGACGACAATAACTCACTCTCGTCTGCACCTTCAGGAATGAGGAACTTAGTGAAGGGGTCAACCACCGGGGAAAGGAAAACATAACCTCTATTTGAACCTCAGCGAAGGCTCCCCACGCAGACGCAATGACCTTAAAAGAGGGAAATGGCAAAACAGAAGAGGTTCCTTGCCCTGTCCTACCCCGGTCCCTGTAACGAAGGACACAAGGGGGCAGCTCTCGCGCCGCTAATTAGAATGGTAGGGTAATTAGTAAAAAGAAGGGTGCGGTGTTGTCATCTGCTTCTGTGTGTGTGTGTGTGTGTGTGTGTGTGTGTGTGTGTGTGTGTGTGTGTGTGTGTGTGTGTGTGTGTGTGGTCCAGTGTGAGGTGTACTGACATGTCCAAGCTACCTAACAACAGTGTGTGTGTGTGTGTGTGTGTGTGTGTGTGTGTGTGTGTGTGTGTGTGTGTGTGTGTGTGTGTGTGTCGGGCAGTGATATGAGAGATAGCGAAATGTTTGAATGGTGACGATAAGGAAAGTTGAATGTTAATAATTGTTGCTCACAGTAATATGAAAGTTAGGTACACGCCACTACCATCACTACTGCTACTGCTACTACTACTACTACTACTACTACTACTACAACAACAACAACAACAACAACAACAACAACAACTACTACTACTACTACTACTACTACTACTACTACTACTACTACTACTACTACCACAGCTACACCAACAAAACAAATCTTGGACACAAAAACAAGAAAAAAAAAAGAAAACCTCGAGTATTGACACAACTAAAAACATTGAATTTTTAGAAGATATTTTAATTAATTTCTTGGGAGAGCGAGCGAACGAGCGATCCCGAACACAGACAATACGTAAGTAAATAAACACGCAAGTAGATAAATAAATAGATAATAGAATAAATAGATAGATTAAAAAACAGTTTCTATTTATTAATATTCGAAAGAGAACCAAACTATGACCAAAAATAAGAGATAAAAAAAAAATAAACTAAATAAATAAATGAAACAAATAAATAAACACTCGAACAAAAAATTTTACTACGTAGCGTGAAAGAGAGAGAGAGAGAGAGAGAGAGAGAGAGAGAGAGAGAGAGAGAGAGAGAAAGAAAGAAAGAAAGAAAGAAAAAGAAAGAAGAGAATGGGGATAAAAAACGTGACTCCTCTCTCTCTCTCTCTCTCTCTCTCTCTCTCTCTCTCTCTCTCTCTCTCTCTCTCTCTCTCTCTCTCTCTCTCTCTCTCTCTCTCAAACTCGCCTCACTTATGTTCGGCAGAAAGGGAGAGAGAGAGAGAGAGAGAGAGAGAGAGAGAGAGAGAGAGAGAGAGAGAGAGAGAGAGAATGGGGATAAAAAAAACGCGACTCCTCTCTCTCTCTCTCTCTCTCACTCTCTCTCTCTCTCTCTCTCTCTCTCTCTCTCTCTCTCTCTCTCTGCCAAACCTGAAGTGAGGCGAGTTGCTTGAGGGAGATACGTTAGTTGATTGAATTAATGAATGTTGTTGTTTGTTTACTCTTGACGTTATCATAATATTAGCCTCGGGAATGTTGAGGATGCGATGATGCAGAACGGGCGAGAGTCTAGATGAGTCATTTGTACCACATCTGTGCCTTTTTTTTTTCATTTTCATTCATTCTCTAATTCATTTTCACGTTCATTTGTTCTTCTCGTTTATTTTCATTTTCATTTGTTTTTCTCGTTCATTTTCATTTTCATTCGTTCTTTTATTCATTTTCACGTTCATTTGTTCTTTTCGTTGTTCATTTTCACTTTCATTCATTCTTTTATTAATGTTCACTTTCATTCGTTCTTTCATTAATTTTCACGTTCATTTGTTTTTTTTCGTTAATTTTCACTTTCATTCATTCTTTCATTCACTTTCACTTTCATTCATTCTTTTATTAATGTTCACTTTCATTCATTCTCTAATTCATTTTCACTCTCATTCATTCTTTTATTCATTTTCACTTTCATTCATTCTTTCATTCATTTTCACTTTCATTCATTCTCTAATCAATTTTCATTTTCATTCATTCTCTAATTCATTTTCACTCTCATTCATTATCTTATTCATTTATTCATTTTTGTGTTTTCTGTTTTTTTTTTTTTTATTGATTTCTGTCGTTTTCTTTTTTCTTGTTTTTTTCTTTATTTCTTTGTTTTTGTTTTATTCTTCCATTCATTCATTCGTTTTTTTTCCTTTCTATTTTTTTTTTTCTCTTGATTCTATTTTTCTTTTCTTTTTTTTCTTTCTTTACTTGTTTATTTTTTTCATTCATTTATTCATTCTAACTTTTTTCTATTTCTTTCTATTCATTTATTTTGTTTTTTTTCTTTTATTCATTTCTATTTTTCTTTCTTTCTTTCTTTGTCTACTTATCTGTTTCTTCCATTCATCCATTCATTCAAACTTTTCCTTATTCTTTTCTTTTATTTATTGTTTTGGTTTTCCTGCTTTCCATCTTCCTTTATTTTCTATTTTCCTTTCTTTGTTTCTCTAATCAATTATTTTCATTTATCAATTCATCTAAACATAGTAATAATGATGATGATGATGATGATGATGATGATGATGATAATAATAATAATAATAATAATAACAATAACAACAACAACAACAATAATAATTTAACAGATAAACAAAAATATAAAACACACACACACACACACACACACACACACACACACACACACACACACACATTCTTTTCTCATAAATTTAACCACTAAGCGTATAAAGTTGTAAAACTGTATAGGCGCAAATTCGTATTAACTTTCCCGTAATGAAGACAGACAGGGTGGTGATTATGTTGTGCTGGGAGGCGAGAGTTGTGTACAGCAGCTGAGAGAGAGAGAGAGAGAGAGAGAGAGAGAGAGAGAGAGAGAGAGAGAGAGAGAGAGAGAGAGAGAGAGAGAGAGAGAGAGAGAGAGAGAGAGAGAGAGAGAGAGAGAGAGAGAGAGAGAGAGAGAGAGAGATGGAAGTTTGAAGAGTATAAAGATTAAGGATGGAGGGAATTAAGAAAATGAGAAAGAGAGACAGAAACTGAGATAAAAGAATAGGGAGACTAAATAGCTGAGGGAGACACTGAGAGAGAGAGAGAGAGAGAGAGAGAGAGAGAGAGAGAGAGAGATAGAGAGACTGAGAATAGAAGTTTGAAGAGTAGAGACTGTAGGGGTGGAGAGAGAATGAGAAAATGGGGAGAATGAGAAAATGGGAGAGACAGAAAATGGAAGCATACAATTGAGAGAATGAGTACACGTATATCGAGAAAGTGAGAGATTGAGAGACTGAGAGAACGAGAGACGCAAGGATGGAGACGCTGAAAGACAGAGATGTGAAATTGAGAGAACGAGACGACAGACTAAGAAATTGAGAGAGAGAGAGAGAGAGAGAGAGAGAGAGAGAGAGAGAGAGAGAGAGAGAGAGAGAGAGGTTGAAAGACTGATAAATTCTCTGGTAAACTCTAAGAACTCTTTTCCTACTTCTGTATTTCCAACATCTTATGAATTGACTGCATTTAAGAGGAAGGTTTCAAGACATTTATCCCTTTTAATTGGCTAACTCTCTCGGACCTGCAAGAGGACTGGCAACTTAGTGGGCTCTTTTTTTTCCCCCTTTTATATTGCCCTTGGCCAGCTTTCCCTCACATAAAAAAGATTAGAGTTAGAGGATAAGAGACAAACAGACACTGAGGGCTTTGGACCAGTGAATCAATGGAGGAACAAGACTAACAGGAATGCAAGTCACTCAACACCACCCAATATTCTCAAACGTTTCACTTTCTTATCTTGCTAACTCTTAACTCGCTCTAGTGAAGTGAGTGAGGTTCCCAAGGGTGTTTTTTTGTGTTATTGGTGATACTTTAACGAGTTTTCTTCATCTTCAGAGGGATAAACATCAAAGAGAAGCTAACTTATTAACTCTGCAGCCTGTGATCGAAGGGAGTTTATGTGGGGAAGATAATGCGTTTCAAAATTCTGATCCTTTCTATACAAGAACATTATTTATTGGTTGTTAGTAGAAGTTAAGTTTTCTAACGGTGTTTTTATGATTCTAGCGGTATTATAACACGCCTTCTAGATCTCCAACAAGAAAAACATCAAAATTAACACTACTGAGGCGCGTTTATATGGGAAATTCAAGCGTTTCAAAGCTCAGACCAGCAAATACAACATTTTTTTACGTTGTAGTGAAAGTTAAGTTTGCTAATGGTGCTTTTATGATTCTAACGGGAATATAACAAGCATTCTAGATCTCCAAAAAGAAAAACATAAAAAATAAAAGGCCAAATTATCTCTGTGACCTTTGAAAACAGTCATGAAGGAACGCAGGGTTTCAAAACTCAAGGCACTGAGATTAAGAGTTCAAGGGATAGAGAGCAGAAGGCGGAGCGAGGGAAGAAAGAAAACGTAAGACAAATAGCCTATGAACTCCACGCTGATGCTATAATTACTCTGACGTGGCGCCATCTATCCCTGAACAAAAGACGGTCTTCATGCGCAACCAGCTGAGGGATAATGAGGCACCATAATGGAATCGGAACCTTTAACGGGCGTGCTTTAGCTGGGCGAGATACAGTACCCAGCCTCCTTGTGTTTGGTTTACTAAGTGACGTGACTCCTCGCTTTGTGCTGGAGGGTAATTAAAAGCTACTGGGTGTAAAATTAAAGTGTCGAATCATGTTGGGGATTTGAAACACTTCTTCACTGCGTTGCTACTACATCAAAAAGGCTTTGGGTGAAGTGACTCGAGTTTTCAAGGTTGTTTTCTTGTTTTTGGGGACAGATTAACGAGTTTTTGAAGATTTAACCTCGGTCGCCTGTTGGTCACCCAGCCAGTCTTCCCCATTACGGAGCGAGCTCAGAGCTCATAGACCGATCTTCGGGTAGGACTGAGACCACAACACACTCCACACACCGGGAAAGCGAGGCCACAACCCCTCGAGTTACATCCCGTACCTATTTACTGCTAGGTGAACAGGGGCCACACATTAAGAGGCTTGCCCATTTGCCTCGCCGCTTACCAGGACTCGAACCCGGGCCTCTCGATTGTGATTCGAGCGTGCTAACTACTACACTACCTTCAGTACCATGACGCGTTTCCTTATATTCATTCTGCTTACTATTTAGTGATTTTATACAGCCTCAGAAACTTATGTGGGGATTAAAATAGTGAAGACTGACCATTATTAATCTCTTGACCTCCATATACACCCTTCTTAATGTCAATAAATAGCCTAATCGTACACAAATCTCAATGTAGAAATGCGTCCCACTACTGAAAGGGTTAAAACACTTCACTGTATCTCCACTACATAGAAAAACACTTTAGCTGAATTGACGAGTTTTATTTAAGATCATTTTTGTTTCTCTGGTGGCAAGCTAACGAGATTATTGCATTTTGAATAAGGGAAACACTGGTGAAGACGTGGGTAATCCTCTCGAGTGGCTCTTGAAAGTAGTCCTGGTGAGAAAGCGAAGCATTTTTTAATATGGGCTTATAAAAAAGAAAAAAAGGAAGAAAAAAGGAACGGAAGGAGAAACGTTTTAATTCAATGACTACCACTACCACCACCACCACCACCACCACCACTACTGCAACGACTGTTACTACTACTACTACTACTAATACTACTACCACTACCACCACCACCATCACCACAACAACAACAATTACTACTACTACTACTACTACTACCATCTCCACCACCACCACCACGACTACTACTACTACTACAACAACAACAACAACTACTACTACTACTACTATCTCCACCACCACCACTACTACTACTACTACTACCACCAGTACTACTATTACCACTACCACCACCACCACCACCACCACCACCACTACTAGTACTAGTTTGTTTTTGTTGGTATTAGCGGATGTAAGAGAGAAGAGGGTAAGAAGGGGAAGGTTCTGCAGTCTTATCTCAGTTATGCGATGCTTTCAGTGAGAACAGCGACTAATGACTGTTGCTGGGAAGGACGGGAGGACGAAAGGAAGGAAGGAAGGAAGGAAGGAAGGAAGAAAGGAAGATAGCAGGGAGGATGAAGGAAAGGATGCAATGAAGGATAACAAGATAAAGAAAAGAAAATGAAGAAATATTGATAGATAGAGAAACGGGAAACAGAAAAGGAATGAAGGTAAAAACAAGAGAGAGAGAGAGAGAGAGAGAGAGAGAGAGAGAGAGAGAGAGAGAGAGAGAGAGAGAGAGAGAGAGAGAGAGAGAGAGAGAGAGAGAGAGAGCATGAAAAAAAAACAGAAATGATAAAAAAAATGAAGACAAGACAAAAATAAATGCAATCACGAATAAGAAAAAAAAAGAAAGAAAAGAAAAGAAAAAGAAAACAAAGAACAGAAAAAAGCAACACACACACACACACACACACATATACACACAGATGGCCTTGTCACGGCGCCAGCAAACCAAGCCTTCACATTCATAAACCCTGAACCCGCTTATTCCTTGCAAATCTTGGGAGAGAAATGGGTTTACAATCAGACTAAACCAACTGCTACACGGATCTCTGTCACTCATGCAAGGGAAGGCAGGAAGAGGGCGGGGAGAGACTGGGGAAGCAGGGAGAGGCAGGAAGAGGCAGAGGAGGGCAAGAGAGGCAGGTTAAAAAGTTGTGATGACGTTGTTTTAGAGTTTTATGATAAGTTAACCCCTTCAATACTGGGACACATTTTTACCATGGGATTTGTATACTATTTAACCCTTTTTTTGACATTGGGAAGGGTCTATGGAGGTCAGAAGATTGATGGCCACAGTCGTCACTATTTCAATCCCCCACATGAGTTTATGAAGCTGTATAAAATCACCAAATAGTAAGCAGAATGAATATAGAAAAGCGTCATGGCACTGAATGGGTTAAATGTATTTTGAGAAGTATGAGAGGTGATAGAAATAGGGTTAGGTTAGGTTAGGTTAGGTTAGGAAGTAGGGGGAAGAAGGAAGGAAGGGAGGCAGGGCAGGAAGGGGAGGAAGGGGAGGATGGGATGCGTTCGTAAATGAGCAAAGAGTTGACGTGGGTTTCTAACTTGTGAGCTGTTGAACTTTTGAACTGGTGTTGTGTTAAGGTTGCTTTGTGGTGTGTGTGTGTGTGTGTGTGTGTGTGTGTGTGTGTGTGTGTGTGTGTGTGTGTGTGTGTGTGTGTGTGTGTGTGTGTGTGTGTGTGTGTGTGTGTGTGTGTGTGTGTGTGTTTGCTTATTTATTTATTTATTCATTTGTTTTTCGTAGTTGGTGTGTTTCGTGTATGATGTGATACTGTTTTTGCTACTTTGTCTCTCTCTCTCTCTCTCTCTCTCTCTCTCTCTCTCTCTCTCTCTCTCTCTCTCTCTCTGTGTGTGTGTGTGTGTGTGTGTGTGTAATTCTCCTCGGTCGGCTGCTGGTCACCCAGCCAGCCTTCCCCATTACGGAGCGAGCTCAGAGCTCATGGACCGATCTTCGGGTAGGACTGAGACCACATCAACACACAACCCACCGGGAAAGCGAGGCCACAACCCCTCGAGTTACATCCCGTACCTATTTACTGCTAGGTGAACAGGAGCTACACATTAAGAGGCTTGTCCATTTGCCTCGCCGCTTACCGGAAGTCAAACCCGGGCCTCTCGATTGTGAGTCGAGCGTGCTAACCACTACACTACGCGGTGTGTGTGTGTGTGTGTGTGTGTGTGTGTGTGTGTGTGTGTGTTTTTTCACCTCGGTCGCCTGCTGGTCATCCAGCCAGTGTTCCCCATTACGGAGCGAGCTCAGAGCTCATAGACCGATCTTCGGGTAGGACTGAGACCACAACACACTCCACACACCGGGAAAGCGAGGCCACAACCCCTCGAGTTACATCCCGTACCTATTTACTGCTAGGTGAACACACCCCACACATTAAGAGGCTTGCCCATTTGCCTCGCCGCCTCCGGGACTCGAACCCGGACCCTCTCGAGTGTGAGTCGAGCGTGCTATCCACTATACTATGTGTGTGTGTGTGTGTGTGTGTGTGTGTGTGTGTGTGTGTGTGTGTGTGTGTGTGTGTGTGTGTGTGTGTGTGCTATATCATTCATACTGGAAAGACATTAGTAAAATATGAAAAGAAAGATAAAAAATAAGGAGAGAAAAAAATATAAAAAAGAAAAGGTAAAGGAAGATGAAAGAAAAGATCAAATCCCAGTGTGGAGAAAGAAAGAAATGAAAGAAAGTTAACAATGAATTCGTTCGCTCATGACTCGTGTGTTGCTGCGAAAGATGAACTAACCAAATAAAGAATATCCGGAAATTACAAAAAAGGAAAAAAGAAACGTTTAGAAAAGAATAAAACGTCAAATGAACAAACACATCCTTAATGCCTTCAGTACCGTGACGCGTTTCCATATTTATTCTGTTTACTGTTTGGTGAATTTATACAGCTTCAGAAACTTATGTGGGGGATTAAAATAGTGAAGACTGTGGCCATTAATCTTCTAACCTCCATAGACCCTTCCTAATGTCAATAAAATGGTCTTATCGTACACAAATCTCAAGGTAAAAAAATGTGTTCCAGTACTGAAGGGGTTAAAGTTATTTCAGTGTGTGTGTGTGTGTGTGTGTGTGTGTGTGTGTGTGTGTGTGTGTGTGTGTGTGTGTGTGTGTGTGTGTGTGTGTGTGTGTGTATTTCCTTTGACGCACAGACAGACAGACACTTTTTCCACGAACCTGCCTCACTTCATCCTCACCAAATGCACAGCAACTTCCATTTTCCTTGCATGTGACTCGTGACGCACACTTCAGTTAGTTGTCTTTCTATCTGTTTATGTTCTCTACTTATTTATCGCAAGGGTGGACACAAATAAACAATACACACTCGCTCTTTGTAATTATCAGAGGAACACTGCTGAACAAACACAGCCGCCATAGAAAAAAGGATGAGAGAAATTATATGTAGGGAAGCAGCTTCATTAGTTGGGGAGGTCCCTGTACGTGCATACTGACATCCACACCCATCACAACATTAAGTATTCTTCAGAGGTGGGCGTGATTAGAAAAAAATGAAGATCGATTACCAATTACTGATTCGCAGCTCGCCAAGTCCGATGCGATTCTTCGAGTCTGGTGCCAAAAATCTAAGTCTGATTAGCGATTATCCGATTACATTTATTTTAAAGCGATTTGATATTTCTATAAGCGATTTAATGTTTTTCAAAGCGATTTTCAATGTTTCTAAAGGGAATTTAATTTCTTTTATTCTAAACAAGCCATTTGTAACTGATACCTTCTAAGTAAAACCAAAATTTTTAAATAAAAAATAATAATTTCATTTTAATCAAAATATAATATAACAAATAATATTAAACTATACAGTACATGTTACACAAAATACACACACCAATGCTAATGTATTCTCTCAGAAAAAAAAAAAGGGTCAGCTTTGTTCAGTATTTACCTCATAACATTTAAAGTTTTCTACTGTACTGTACTCTCAGCCCGCCAGTTTAGTCCTCGTCTTCCTCCTCCACCTCGCGGATCTTCTTCAGGAAGTGAAGGTTGTCCTTCAAGAAGACGAGGCCCTGAAGTTCGGTGGAGCGAGGACTGCCCTCTTATGCCTCACCTGACTAATCGCAAATCGCTTAAAATTTTCGGCAGTCCAATTGCGATTACCCGATTCTTTTGGCGGGATTAGTCTGATTCTATTGCCCTATTCAAGAATACGAGTCCGATTAATCGGATACTGGGACTTCTGAGTCGCACTGCTCACCTCTGGTATTTCTAATCACCTGATATAATACTAACTGAATACAAGTAAAGGGCAGAAGAATGAGTCTAGAGGACACAAGAAAATCAACTTAAACTATAGTAGCAAAATGGCATCTGGAGAACTTCAACAAGAAGGCATGGCTACTCTATACTAGAGCCACCTCCGCCACCTACATTCTCATTAATCTGTGAAATACTAACTAAATACAAGCAAAGCACAGAAAAATCAAACTGGAACACAAGAAAATCTCAGGAACACAAGAAAATCAAGTGAAATGTAGCAAAATGGCGTCTTAAGAGCTTCAAAAACAAATGGATGCCTACTCTATACTAAAGCCCCCTCCGCCATCTACATCTATCTAATACAAAATAATCAAATTGGAAAAAAAAAAAAAAATCAAAGGAACATAAGAAAATCAAATTAGAACGTAGCAAAATGGCGTCTCAAAAGCTTAAACAAAAAGGTGGCTACTCTACATTAAGAGCAACCTCCACCCTCTGCATTTTCAACAATCTGATAAAATACTGATTAAATAAAACTATAACACAGAATTATCAAACTGGAACACAAAAAATAGCAATGGAACAGAGAGAATCAATTTAATACGTAGAAAAATGGCGTCTAAATATCTTCAAAAACAAATGGAAGGCTACTCTATATTAAATTCACCTCCGCCATTTAAATCCTTAATTACCTGATGACATACTAACAAAATACAACTAAAGCACAGAAAAATCAAACTGAAACGCATGAATAACAAAAAAAAAAAAAAAAACATGAAAAATAAAATTAAAACGTAGTAAAATGGCGTCTAAAAAGCTTCAAAAACATAAGGATAGTTACTCTATGCTAAATTAAGCTCCGCCATCTATGTCCGTGGCGGGAAAAGCTTGTGTTGACACCCCGCCATGGCCGCCACGCAGACCAATATCAATGCTTTCTTCAAGGCTAAAAAGACTGCACGGGCCGGCCATCCAATCAAGGGTTCCGTTAAGGTAAACTACATGGATTAAAGTATTATTTGAGTGTGATATATGGAGGGTAGACGTGCTGGGAGGGTGTTAAATAGGGTGTTGCTTGTGGCGTCACCCTAACCTGTCCCGCTGTGATACCTCCCCTTGCTCTTGTTTCCTTTATGTAATTTTTGTATGGGTGTTATGTATGGTTTTTAGGTGTTTTTGGGTTTCTATTAGTCCAGGGCTTTGTTGTTTGTGGATATATTGTGTATGGGTTTATTTCTTTCTCATCACACGTATGGTTTAGTTAGAATGATGCTAGTTTTGCTTGACTCGTCTGCTTTGCTAATCATATCCATTTTGAACTTCCTTAGGAGCTTATATGTCTTTATTCTAACCTAATCTGACGTAACCTAAACCTTTATTCTAATCTAAACTTCTGTTCTATACTAAACCTGTATTCTAACCTAATCTGACACAATCCAAACCTAACACATTCTAAATCTTTATTCCAACCTAAACCTTTTATGCTAACCTAAACTTTTATTTTAACCTAACCGAAAATAATTTATTCCAACCTAATCTGACATAATCTAAGCCTTTATTTCAATCTAACCCTTTATTCTAACTTAACCAACACAACTTAAATCTGATTTGGAAACCTGAACCTACAAACACAACCAATTAAATAACAATAACAATATTTTCAGGGCGATGGCGAGAAAACAAGAACAAGAATCCTGAAAGAAGGACAAGAGGATGCCGCCAGGACACCCCCCGTGACACCCAAGAGGAAGCTGGAGGCTGACGAGGAGACCAGGAGGAAGAGGAGGAGGGAGGCTCTGGAGAATGATGACTCTACACCTACCACCCCAAGGACCCCCAAGACCCCCAGGACACCCAAGAACAAAGTGCCGGGAGTGCCACAGACGCCACGCTCCGCCAAGAAGAGGCTCATCATGGCACCAGAGGATGAGGGGAGTGCCAAAGAGGTATGTGTTGTAGTGACTGCCATATTCAGAAATGCTTCCCTCTCTCACCGCGACTATTTTCAAAGACCACAGAGATGATTAGCCGAGTTCTAAAGAGTATTTTTCCAGTTGATAATGCAGAAAATTTGTTAACTTGTCACTAGAATTACAGAAAGATTCTTAAAAACTGTTTCACTTCAACAAGAGCACTTTGAAAATAGTGAAGGTGTGGCGAGGAAGTGCGTTAGAATATGAGTCTGTACAGTGCATAGTTAGCAGTCTTGTCATGTCACACACTAACTAATTTGTCTAGTTTTTTTTAATCTAGTTCTCCTCTGAAATGACAATCTTATTTTTGCCACCAGACTGAGGAGGAAGACATGAGAATATTTGCAAATTTCTAACCGATGAAATGTTTGGAGGTGGTAGTACAACAAGAAAAAAACACCATAGTACTTAGTTATTCAGTGAAATGTACCAAATAGCAGTGAATGGGTAAAAATGCCATTAGGGATACTATTTACTAATATATGCCACTTTTGCAGGACCAGAACAGCCTCACAGCATCACCATCAAAACTCCCAAAGCTGGATAGAGTGGTAAGCTTTACCTGGTGTTGTTTCATTGCCTCAGTTAGTGTGGTGGTGATGGCGAGATGTGATGAGAATGAGAGGAACATAAAATAAGAGAGGCTGCAAAAGAAAAGAAAAATATTAGGCCTATATGTGGCTGGCCTATGTCAAGAATGTAGATATATTTAAGAATAATTTTTTGGTTTTTAGTTCTTTTTCATTATCTAACCATTACCAATAGAAAAAAGTCAAGGAGGAAGGGATATACAATTAGTCTTATACCAAATTAACTTTCCCTTCCCTTCTATCTTCTCCACTAAATTACCTTCATTTCCTCCAACAATTTTCCTCCTTTTCTCCCTCTATAAATTACTTCTTTTCCACCAAATTCCCTTCTGTCTCTCCCTACATTAACCCCTTTCTCTCCACTAAATTCCCTCTTTTCTCTTCCTTCTCTCCACCAAATTCCTTCCTTTTCTCTTCCCCAAAATCAACTTCTTTTTTTTTTCCCTCTCTCTCCAAATTCATCTTCTTTTCTTCCATTCACTCCATCAAATTCCTTCTTTTCCCCTTCCCCAAAATCAACTCTTTTTCTATCCACCAAATTCACCTTCCTTTCTTCTTTTCTCTCCACCAACTTTCCCTTCCTTTCTTCTTTTCTCACCATCATTCCACCTTTTTAAATTCCCACCTCCACCACCTTCCCTACCATCATCTAACACCCACAATTCCTGTCTCTAAATCAATTGTGCCTCTCTGTTACATCCCTCCACCAAGTTAACCCTCCACCCTCTCCATCAGCAGAAACTGACACCCCAGCAAATGAAGGAGGCTCTGGGGAAGTGTGGGAGGCTGGATGAGCTGCGGGCAAGGCTGCTGCGTGTTAACCAGTGCGGGGAGAAGCTACGAGAGTTCAGGGAAAAAAATTTGTCCGGCTCACAGTCCCCCAAGCTCCTCTCTCCCAGGAAAGTTGACTCATCCCTCCCGCTGGAAAAGTTCTCTGCTATTGAAATTGAGTTGCCTGTCAGGTATGAAGTTGTGTGTGTGTGTGTGTGTGTTCCAGTTAAGTCAGGGAATGAACATGACTGAAACTTCTCTAATGCGCTAGTTTTATTTATTGATTGATTAATTTTTGTATTCAGTTATTCATTCTATTATTGTTTTCTTTTAAGTTCTGATGTGAGAAAGTTCTGTGTTGTTTATGTTGTGTTCAATGTTTAGAAGAACCAAACACCTTCACCTCTGACTTCCCCACAGCCCAAAGAAGACCCCAATCAAGACCCCAATTAAGTCCCCTCTCAAGCCGCCAGCCTTCGAGCGCTACCAACACCTGCTGGGGAAGCCATCCGAAGAGTTTTCCCTGCCCTTCAAGCACCGGCTAGTGAAGGAGGTGTTCCGTTGTGTGGATACTGTAGTCTCAATCCTCCACAACCGACAGGAGTTGATCACCTATGCTAAACTGAAGCCAGCGGTGCAGCAGATGTTGAGCAGGTGTGTGTGGGTGAGGGAGAGGCTGATCTGCAGGTGTGTGTCTGGGAGATGAGTTAGAGTTTTCAGGTGTGTTTGAGGGTGAAGTATGTCAGTGTGGAGGTGTGGTTGGGTTTACAGGTGTGTGTGTTGTGTCTTGTGCAGGTGTGGATGAGATGGGCAGGTTGGGTTTTTCAGGTGTGTGTGTGTGTCTAGGAGAGGTGGGTTTAGGTTTCCAGGTGTGTATGTGTGAGGAAGAGGTGTGTCACTGCAGGTGTGTGTTAGAAAGAGCTGAATTTAGGTTTTCAGGTGTTTGTGTTTATTTATTGTGTGTGTGTGTGTGTCAGAGAGAGAGAGGGAGAGAGAGATTAATTTAGATTTTCATGTGTGTGTGTGCAGATGTGGGTGAGGGAAAAATGTGTTGGTATGCAGGTGTGTGTAGGTGAGTGAGAGATGAGTTAGGTTTACAGATGTGTGTGAATGAGACAGAGATTATTTTAGGTTTCCAGGTGTTTGAGGGAGAGATGTGTCAATATCCAGGTGTGTAATTGCTTTCTTCCTCAACAGAACCTTCAGTGAACAGTACCTTGGCCAGATTAGGACTGTGTTCCCTCTGGCGTACTTTTTCAATCAGGAGAACATTAAGGACAGCATCAGTACAGCTAAAGCAGGAGGTAGGGAGCTGTTTATGACCTGTTTTTATGTATGCTTGTAAAGAGTGCAAATCTGTCAATATACTCACATACATCATACAGATTTTTACCCCAATTTTCTTTCAAGAGCACATTTTTAACTATCGGCATTAGTACAGGAGGTAGGAGACTGTATGATTTGTTGTGTATGCTTGTTAAGAGTGCATGTCTATCAAAGTACCACACACACTTATACACACACACATCACACCATTCAGATTCTTATCCCTGTTTTTTTTTTTTTTCAAGAGTACATTTCTATCAGCATCAATACAAGCACAGCAGGAGTTAGGAGCTGTTTATGAACTATTGTGTATGCTTGTTAAGAGTGCATATCTATCAAAGCACCACACACACACACACCATTCAGATTTTTACCATTATTTGTCTTTGAAGAGTACATTTCTATCTATCTATATATACCAGGCTGGCAGTTCTCTACAAGGTGACTCATACCACACTCTCATATGGACATTATTCACATTCTTAGCTCTGGCTTTGAAGAGTGCGAGTACTGTAACCCTCCGAGTCATGCAGTTTTATATTCTCTGCTTTAGGTGGTGGATGCATGGTGTTATGAAAGTTTGTGCCTTTGTGGGTGCTGTCTTGAAATTAGTGAGTTCTGTGTTGTGTTTATCAATTTTCCAGCTCTAAAGGTGTCCAGTCTCACACACTATTGAGTTGAAATGGACTAGTTTAATTTTCCAAGGAGCTGCACAGATTTTGAGGGTTAGATAGAAATAGCCTTATCTATTTGAATGACTATTTTTGACTACAAATTACAAAAAAATATGCGTAGATGCTTCTGTTCATATTAAAGAAAACAGATATGTCAATGAAAACAACTGTATCCACTCCTTGCAGTATTATTTTGGGAACAACTTACTTCTCTATAAAAATTATGCTTAGAGGTTTCTGCTCATAGTAAAGAGAACAGAAAGATCAATGAAAGCTTTATCTACTTCTTGCTTTATTACAGTATTTTGAGAACACCTTACTTCTCTATAAAAATTTTGCTTAGATGCTTCTGCTCATAGTGAAAAGAGATACATCAATGAAAACAGCTTTATCCACTCCTTGCTTTGTTATTTTGGGTACACTTTACTTCTCTATCACTAAAAATATCTACCATGTTTCCTTGACTTGATAAAATGTGTTCTGATGTAGTTTCCTTTATTTATCCAGGAGGCAACAGTTCCTATCAGTTAACAGTCAAAGCCAACCTGGAGTATAAGCCATCCACAGCCCAGAAGAACCTGTCCAAGATGTTTGTCAGTTCCCCGGCACCTCAGATGACAAAGGTAACTGTCTCTACATTCATCATGCCCTCCTATACATTAATCACACCTTTGCTTTCACTGTGATATGAGGCAACAGGTAACTCTACTACATCCACCACACTTTTCACTATGTATGAGACAACAGGTAACCCTCCTACACATTAACCCATTCAGTACCATGGCATGTTTCCATATTCATTCTGCTTACTATTTGGTGATTTCATACAGCTTCAGAAATTTATGTGGGGATTGAAATAGTGAAGACTGGCCATTAATATTCAGACCTCCATAGACCCTTCCTAATGTCAATACAATGAAAACTCTGAAGATGTCTATGTCAAGTAAACTCAAAAAAGATGTCAAGTTACCAGTATATGCCCCACAAACAAAATAATGATAATATGTCTTTTAAACTCCTGAACACATCAAGATATCGTTATAGGGCTCAAACAAATGAAATGATGATGATGGTGAAGCCTGACTAACTCCTACTTTGTTCCCCAGACACAGTTCCGCAAGATGGACTCGATAGTGATGGTGGAGCGGCGAAACATCTTCCACAACCTCCTCATTGACCATGTGAAGGGATACCATGACCAGTTCCTGCAGGTGTGTGTCTCTTCCACTCACCGCCAGTAATCCAGTGACGTGCCATTCATTTTTCTACAAGTTTCATGGTTTAGTGATTTAGTGGGAATCTTTTGGTTGTCTGGTTTAACATATGAACTTTTATGCATTTCACTGAGATCCACAAGACTTTGCAGTAGTAAAGGGTGCCAGAGAAATACCTCCCATGTTCTTTTTCCTTTTGTTAACCTTTAAAATGGGAAATATTTCTGCTGTACTATGGAGAAGTAATAAGATCTTAATAAGAACATAGGTAGAGATAGGAGTAATTTTGTGGTATTTAGTTCTCCTTTTTCATAGTCTAAACATCACCCTTAGAAAATAGTCAATCAAGTTAAATATTTAGAGATTTTTAGCCAGTTTGATGCTTGGAGGTGACTGTGAAGCAAGGAATAAGACCTCAGAATGTTAAGCAATTAGGGAGAGCCATAGAAAGTTGGAGGGAAAACATTAAGCTTATTGGGTGTAGCACAGTGACTCCACATGACTTCCTTTCCACTGAGGGCTGACAGGTGTAGGAATGTGGTGCTCTGTGGGCCATGCTGTGTTGGATTGCTGAGCCTGGTGTATGTACAGAACATAATACCTTTCTATACTGAATATAAAGAATAATTAATGTGACTGATTTTAATACATGTCAACACTAAACATATCTTATAAAGGTTAATTTCTTTCTTGTACATGCATAGCTGGATGACTTAACCCTTTCAATACTATGACATCTTTTGATCTTTATTCTGATTATTTATTGCCAATTTTATACAGCCTCAGAAACTTATTTGGGGATTGAAATAGTGAAGATTCTGACTATTAATCTTCTGACCTCAATAGATCTTTTCTAATGTAAATAAAATTGTCTAATCATACCCAAAACTGGTGGTAAAAAATGCATCCCAGTACTGAATAGGTTAAAGGCTACTCTTCCTTCCATAAAGCTTAATTTCTCATTACATTCATAGATGGATGATTAAAGGCTTCTCTTCCTATCATAAAGCTTCATTCCTTGTACATACATAAGTGGATGTTTTAAAGGCTACTGTTCACCCATTCACCCATTCCTCACCCTTCCCATCACAGTCCCTGGATCCCCCTATCTCGAGTGCCGGTTTGAGCATCAAGAGGTGGCACCCAGACTTCCCCCTGGAGGACGTGCCAGAGGTGGAGGCAGCTGCTCTCCCCCAGCCGCCCCATGTGGAGAAGCTAGACACTGCCAGGGATGTGTTAGGTGAGGCAGATTGTCACTTGCTATACTCATCCACTGTGGCTGTAGTTCATGGTGTGTTTGATTGGTGATGGTAAAGTGGGTGGAGTAAGGCAGTGATTGGTGATGTGTGATGTGGAGTGTAGATGGAGGGAGACAGTGGTGTGTAATGTGGAGTGTGAAGGGAATGAGACAGTGATGTGTAATGTATCATGTTTCAATGGAATGTGGAATGAGTGAGACAGTGGTGTGTGATGTGCCTATGGAGTGTGGAGGGAGTGAGACTGATGTGTGATGTGCTTATGGTGTGGAAGGAATGAGATTGTGGTGTGTGATGAACTTATGGAGTGTTGATGGAATGAGTTAGTGGTGTGTGATGTGCCCATGATTGCCTAATAGTTTTTCTGAATGGCACTGGGAGGGAGATGAAAGGAAAAGGATTTAAAGAGAGGAGAAACAGGAGTATGGTTGTTGCAGTAGGAAAGATAATATAAGATAGATATATTTGATCCCTCTGCAAAAGATAAAGAGAGGAGAGACATGAGTAGAGTTGTTGCAGGAGAAAAGATGATGTAAGATAGATATATTTGATTCCCTGCAAAAGATAAAGAGAGACACACAAGTCAAGTTACAAGAGAGGAAAGATGACGTAAGAAAGTAGATACATTTAATTCCCTGACTCCAAAAAAGCAACGAGGAATAATTTAAATATTTTCTCCCATGCGATAGAGAAAGCCCAGTCCCTGCTGTCGGTCAACCCTCGAATGGAGCAAGCAGTGATAGAGGCTGCTGCTAAGGTGCCCCCACAGCCAGAGACAGCCCCAGCACCCACCCCAGACGTGCCTGTCCAGCCTGCCAATGTGTGTGCCGCTCTCAAGGGCATCTCGAGTGCACTGCTGGAGAAGGTGTGCTATTTATACATTTTTAGTTTTAGTTATGGTCTTCAATTCAAGTTATTTATTCACTGGTCTCTTTAGTTTAGTGTTCAGGGTGATGACACTTTCTTCCTGAACACTAAGCTTGAAGTAAATAGACTGGTGAATGTATTAGAGTTTGATCACAGTGCTTTTGTCTCCATTTAACCTCTTCAATACTTGGACACATTTTTACTTTGAGATTTGTGTACAATAGACCATTTCTTGACATTAGGAAGGGTCTATGAAGGTCAGGAGATTAATGGCCACAGTATTAACCCCTTCAATACTGGGAGACATTTTTACCTTGAGATTTGTGTATGATTAAGACCATTTTCTTGACATTAAGAAGTGTCTGTGGAGGTCCGAAGATTAATGGCCACAGTATTTACTATTCTAATCCCACACATGAGTTTCTGAAGCTGTATAAAATCACCAAGTAGTAAGTAGAATGAATATAGAAATGCATCATGGTACTGAAGGGGTTAAAGGTCCAGGTGTGGCATTGAAGAGTAATTTCTTGCCATGGTTGTATTGCATTTTGTCACTGTTGGTTTATATCTGTGCATAACTAATGAATGGAAATGGTGGTGGGAGTTGTTTGAATATGAGTTTAAGGAATTTTCTTGTCCCTGAGTATGAGCAAAGTAAGAAGCAGGTTGATGGAAATTTTATAGAGAAGATGTGGGTTATTTGAATTACAAAGTGTGGGTTGTTTGAATTATAAGATGTGGGTTGTTTGAATTATGAGTCCCAAATTAAACCATATTTTCTTGATGTTTGAATGTGAGTGAAATAAGAAGCTGATTGAAATATTTTTGCCATTTTTGAATGTGTGTGTGTGTGTGTGTATGAAGGTTAAAGACTGAGGGTGTTTGTGTGGTTTGCAAGCTTATCATTGTGTATATATGGTGTGCTGGCATTTGAGTGTGTGTTTTGTGTGTTCTTGATGTGTAGGCTTATCGGTGTATATTTGTGTTTATAACATAAGAATGTAAGAAAATGAGGGAAGCTGCAAGAGGCTGTCAGGCCTACACGTGGCAGTCTCTGTATGAGCAAAGCTATCTAATTCCCTCTTATCATCCCCATCCATAAATTTGTCTAATCTTTTAAAGCTCCCTATTGATTCAGCACTAACAACATGACCACTGAGTCTGCTCCATTCATTAACCACTCCGTTAGAGAACCAGTTCCTTCCCATTTCTTTCCTAAACCTGAATTCCTCAATCTTAACCCATTATTTCTGGTTCTATCCTGGCTACTGATCCTAAGAACTTTTCTCATGTCCCTTGGTCCATTGGTTTCTTGGTGTGCAGGCTTGTGAGTGTGTGTGTGTTTGGTGTGTAGGTTCATGAGTATGCATGTTTAGTATATAAGTTTAAGAGTGTGTGTGTGTGTGTTTGGTATGTAGGTTTAAGAGTGTGTGTGTGTTTGGTGTTCAGGCTTAAGAGTGTGTGTGTTTGGTATGTATGTTGTGTGTGTGAAGTGTGCAGTCTTATTGATGTGTGTGTGTTTGTGGTGTTCAGGTGAGGGCACGTGAGGCAGCCAAGCGAGCCAAGGAGATGACCCGCAGCACCAAGGCAAACAAGGAGCTGGAGATGCTGTCCAGACTACCTGAGATGGCCAGAATCATCCGCAACACATTTGTGACGGAGAAGAAGGCGGCACTGACCTGGGACTCAGTGGTGGCCAAGATTGTCGCCAGTAACTCCTCCATGGTTGGTTCAAGTAAGTTACACTTCTGTCTTGTTCAAATTTATGCACTAGAACAGTTGATACTTTGAACACTTGAAGCTGTGATGTACCAAGAAGTGATAAAAGTGATGTAACGTAGATTTTGAATATTGAATGAGTTTTGTGCACGTGAGGATTGGCAAGACATTTAATGCATCAAGTGCTCTGGCTGTTGGACGTCCACCTTTATCTCACAAGTTTTTCAGTTGAAGTAATTCCTTGTAATTCTGGGCAGTGCTTTACAATTATTGCAGCACTGTCTAGGGTTAAGTTAGGTAAAGCAGTACCATAACTTAATCAAACTCTAGGCAAGATTTTATAATTGTTGCAATACCAACACTCAGACACTCATTTAGGTCTTAAGTTAAGCAAAGAAGTACCACAACTCATTCACTTCTCCGGGGGTTATGTGAGGCCAAACATGAATAAGTAACTTCTGTAGAATCTTTAACTAAAGCAAAGCAATACCATGACTTATTTGTTTATTCAGTTCTCAAGTTAGGCAAGTAGTATTACTTCATTCACAATTAAGTTAGGAAAAGCAGTACCATACCTTATTCACTTCTCCAGGTGTCAAGAACAGTACCAATAAAACAATCACTTCTCTAGAATCAACCCTTTCAATACTGGGACACATTTTTACCTTTAGATTTGGGTGTGATTAGACATTACTGACATTAGGAAGGGTCTGTGGTGGTCAGAAGATTAATGGCCACAGTCTTCACTATTTTAGTCCCCCACCTGAGTTTCTGAAGTTGTGTAAAATCACCAAATAGTAAGCAGAATGAATATAGAAATGCATTATGGTACTCAAGGGGTTAAGTACCACAACTCATTTACTTCTCCAGGTGTCAAGTTAAGCAGAACAGAAGCAGAACAGTACCATAAAACAATGACTTCTCTAGAATCTTAAGTTAGGCAAAGCAATACCACGACTCATTCATTTATTCAGTTCTCAAGTTAGGCAAAGCAGCATTATTTCACTTCACATTTACTGTACTATAAAACAATAAAAACTAACTTCTCTAGAATTCTTAAGTTAGGCAAAGGAATACCATAACTCATTCACTTATTCAGTTCTCATGTTAGGCAGAGCAGTATTATTTCACTCTTCACATCTAAGTTAGGCAAGGCAGCACCAAAACTCATTCACTATCACTGTTATAAATCAATCACTTGTAGAATGTTAAGCAGGGCACCTCAGGCCTCACTCTAGAAAGACCTAACTAATCTTTGCCAACAGGTGAGGTGGACCGCCAGCTACACCTGCTGGTTGAGGTGGTGCCGGGCTGGTGCACCATTCACAAGGTACGCAGCGGTGTTTTCCTCAAGATCAACAAAGGGCAAGAGCTGAGCAGTGTGGTGGACGTGCTGAACAAAGTCATCAAGGAGCGCCAGTGAATTCTGTGATAATTTGCTCTCACCTGCCAGTCTTTGTGTGTGTGTGTGTGTGTGTGTGTGTGTGTGTGTGTGTGTGGGGTAAAGTGTACAGCTGTGATGCCTGTTACTTTTACTACCTAATGTGTTTATTATGACTTCAGATGTAGAGTGAATTAGTACTTCTTAGGTGGTACAAATAAGAGACTTGTGCACTGCAGGATGAGAATGCCATACTACTATTTATGAACAAAAAAAAACATAGTTTTAGTTGGGGTGATATTTTTAGTGGATATTTTTTTATACATATTGCCAAAGAGTGTACATTTAGTTCAAGATAACATACCCTTTTTTTCAGAGGGTGTTCAGATAACTTAAGCAGAGTTGGGAGAGGGAGGGTAGGGTGGAGGGTGCTGGACAAAAAAGAGAAAAGAAAAAAAAAAGGCCTTAAAAGAAGAAGAGGAGGAGGAGGAGGAGAAGGAGGTGGAAAATTGGTTTGAGCAGTTAATTAAGGGCCATTGTTACCTCATCATAGGGAAAGTGGAGCCTTTGTGTGACTATTCTGCCGGTTTTGTTAAGATAATTAGGACAAGAGAACAAAACCACCGTCTGTCACAACCAGTTCTTGAGGTGTAACACAAGACATAATTATTTAGTATATTCCTGTTCTACTTATACACATGAGATTCTATTGGACTTTTTGATAGCATTGGGCAGCTGGCTTGGCAATGCTGCTTGTGTCAGGAAGGAGAAGCAAAGTTTAAAGAAGCAGAGTTTTAAGAGTGTAGGATATTTGTAATTGATGTTTATAATTGACGTGATAGTGAGTATGAAGTAATCTCACTGGGCTGTCATCTTTTGTTTCTTCATGTTGGATAATTACTTTTAAGAATTAAGGACTTTAATTTGACATAGTATTCTGAAGTTATCATGCTGCTAACTCTAAATACCAATTCTAATTTGTTTTGAATTTAATTTCACGCATAATTTATGTCTACATTGATAATTTACCTTGTGTTTAGGTGTTAGGTAATATAAAAATTGGACTTAACTTGAGAATGAGTGGTCTCTTGTTAATCTTAAGCATGATGAAGATAATGTTGTGGTTGTCAATCTTAAGCCTGATGAAGATAATAAGATAATGCTGTGGTGAATTAATCTTATGCTTGACAATTTGATGGGAAAATGGTCAGATGGTGGAGGTTAAGGTCACTTGCATTGCTCTGATACTTAAGCACTGGTTTATATAAAGGAGACTTGAGATATTTTAAGCACCTGAATTTTGTACTGTTGATATTGAATAGAAGAACCAAAATAAGGTATGTCAGATTGATTAAGGGATTGAAATTAATTGAGGAAAGTTAAAACGTTTGGTCAAGTGCCTTTTAAAAGTGATATAAAAGAATGTTGAGGGTTAGAGGAATTGAGAAGGGTTAAAAGTTCAGCCAAGGGGCTTATAGAAGTGAGATAGAAGAATGTTGAGGGTTAAAGTGAATTGAAAGGAGTTATAAAGTTAAGTCAAGTGCCTTTTAAAAGTGAGACAAAAGAATGTTAAGTACAAATGTTAGAATCAATTGAAAAATTATAAAAAGTTCAATTAGGTGCCTTTTTAAAATAAGATACAAGTATAGTAAGTACAGAAGCTAAAATCAATACAAAAGAGAGAAAGTTCAGTCATGTACTAATAATTAAAAAAGAAGCACATTGAAATGAAAAAAATTGCCACAAAACTTGATAATGATTGAATATGTTAAAATAATCACTCGGGTGCCTCAAGTCATATTAATTCCTATCCATTACTGCGACTGATGATGAAGATGATAGTCACTTGATGTACACACTAAAGTACTATGCAAACCATGAGCAAATAGATGTAACTAGTTGTCTTTTTAAATCTGTACATAGTTCCTTTTGTACTTTGGATAGAAAAAAAATACATGCTGTTTTGTATTTAAGGCTATCTTTTTGTTTCCTGTGAATGGTGTGAGGAAGTTGTGAAGTAGAGAGGAAGGGGTGATGGAAGGTCTTAGGGAAAGTACTGGAGAGATGTATGAAACTGTATATCTATCTGGTTTTCTGTTTATCTATCCATCCATTCTTATCTGTATATTTGTCTTGTCTTTCTCATTGCTTTTCTATCAATCTATCTATCTATCCGTCTGCTATGAAACTATATTAAACCAGTGTCTATCAGCTTATCTATCTGGTTTCCTATTTGTCTATCCATCTATTCTTATCTGTATATCTGTCTTGTCTTTCTAATTGTTTTACTGTCAGTCTATCTATCCATCTACTATGAAACTACCTATATTTAATCAGTGCCTATCAGTTTATCTATCTGGTTTTCTATTTGTCTATCTATCTATTCTTATCTTAATGTATATCTGTCTTGTCTTTCTTATAGTTTTTTTTATCAGTCTATCCATCCAGTCCTATGAAACTATATTGAAACTGCTTATCACTCTACCTGGTTTTTTATTTGTCTATCCATTCATTCTTATCTGTGTGTGTCAGTCTCATCTTCCTAATTGTTTTTCTATCAGTCTCTACCCAATCTTAAGTCTTAATGTCTATCTGTGCATTCATCCCTATCTTTGTTGAGTCAATAGGGAACTTTAACCCCTTCAACACCATGATGCATAGTGTATTCATATTAATTCTGCTCATTATTTGGCATTTTTATACAGCTTCAGAAACTCATGTATGGATTGAGACAGTGAAGACTCTGGTCATTAATCTTCTGACCTCTATAGACCCTTCCTAATATCAATAAAACTGTCTAATATCCAAAACTCTTGGTAAAAATGCATCCCAGTACTGAAGGGGTTAAAAGATTAGATAAATTTATGGACGAAGATGATAGATGGAATTAAGTAGCTTTGTTCATGAAGTCAGAAGATGGTGGAGGTTAAGGTCACTTGCATTGGTCTGATACTTAAGCACTGGTTTTATAAAGGAGACTGAGATACTTTAAGCCACTGAGCGACTCTTACAGCTTCCCTTTTTTCTTGTTTTGTCTTATTCTATCTGTTTTTCTATCTATCAGTCTTTCTATCTATTTATCCATTCATCATCATATTTCATTCTGTCTCTATCTGCCTTTCTATTTATTCATCTATCTATCTCATTCCTGGTCTCTATCTATTCTACATTACTCTCCTTGATCCATGAATTTTTTTTTTTTCCTCTTCATTCAGTTTCCTCTCACAAAACACAAAACAAATCCTCTTCTCCAACTGCCCTTTCAAATTTCTATCTCTAATACCTCTTCTCTTCCTGGATCACCTGTTTACAATGATTCTCTCTTCAAATATCTCTTCTATCACCACCACCACCACCTCTTCCTCCTCCTCCTCCTCTCTTGTCTGCTGCAGCTTATGTTACTAGCCCTCCTCCTCCTCCTCCTCCTTCGCCTCCTCCTCCTCCTCCCTCAGCTCCTCTTCATCTTCCACGAACCTCAGGGCAGAAAAAAAGCAGAAGTAATTGGAGTGGCGAGACTAAGAATACCTGGGCACAAGGAGGCTACTTTTTTTTTAACTTCACTATCATAATCAAGAGAGAAAATTGTCCTTGGAATATGAATGCTTCCTCGAATACTGAAGAGGGCAGGGAAGCAGCAGCAGCAGCAGCAGCAGCAGTAGTAGTAGCGGGAGGAGGAGGAAGAGGGCAGTGAGGGTAAGCGGAAAATGTTCTTCATCTTGCTTCTTGGAGAGAGATAGGAAGGGGTATGAGGAAAGAAATTCTGTATAAAAAGGAATGAAGAGAATAGAATCCAATGAGAGAGAGAGAGAGAGAGAGAGAGAGAGAGAGAGAGAGAGAGAGAGAGAGAGAGAGAGACTGATAGAATAAACTTCAACAAGACACGTACGCGCATACAAACACACAGAAGAGCTAACAAGGAAGCGAATAACAAGGGAAAAAATGCATTCCACGATGTACTGGCATATCAATGCAAACACACACACACACACACACACACACACACACACACACACACACGGGAGGAGGGAGGTAGGTGTCCCCATGGTGAGTGAGTGAGTGAGAGGGTGGGAGGCAGGGAGGGAGGGAGGATGAGTGTGAAGGGGTGATGGGGAGGGAGGAGGGGGGGAGCGGGGATGACATGTGCGGACGGAGCGGGACACACGACCAAGACTCTCTGCTCTGTACTTTTGTCGGCGCGGCGCGAGGGGGCGCACGGGATCAAAGGCCGGGCGCTCAATACCCGCGCAGGTCGCCGGGTTAGCTCAAGTAGATGAGAGGATATGGTTTACTCAAGATCAAACTGCCAATTAATGCCGGCGGAAGGTTATGCCGTCAATTACAATCAGGGTTGTATTCAGAGCAGCGCTGAGTGGCTGTTGTGAGCGGCGCCGTGAGAGAGGGCGGCGGGGGCGTGGGCGGGGAGGCGTGGAGTCCCCCGGAGGTCCCCTGGAGGCTCTGGTTCTCAGCGTTGCCAATCCTGCACGCCCAACCACTCACTCCCATGCTTCATCTTCGCCTCCTTCAACTATTTTTATCTCTTCTTTTTTGCAACACTTGTCGCTTCGTCAGGAGAGGAGGCATGCAGGTGTGGGAGACGCGTGGGACCCCAGGGACGTGGTGGGCGTGGGTGCAGCGGGCGGCGGGCGTGGAGGGCTGACGGATGTATGGCTGAGCACATCAAGTGACTCTCAGGAGCAGATCAAAGGCGCCGCTGACGTAAATTAACTATTTATTCAGAGACCTTACCCTTTCCTCGCCACTGTGGGGGCCAATTCACAAGCCACTGTTTGTTCTGCCTGCCCCCTCCCACCCCCTCTCTCTCTCTCTCTCTCTCTCTCTCTCTCTCTCTCCCTTCTTTTTAACCCCCTCCTTCTCCCCTCCCTTCTGTTTTCCACACTATTATTTCCTACCCTCTCCTTCTTCCTTATTTCTCTCTCTCTCTCTCTCTCTCTCTCTCTCTCTCTCTCTCTCTCTCTCTCTCTTACATCCTCATCCCTCTTTCCTCTTTTCTCTCTCGTGTGTTATTCCCACGGTGACAAACACACACACACACACACACACACACACACACACACACACACACACACACACACACACACACACACACACACACACACACACACACTTCCACTTTTTAGCGTCCTCATTACCTCTTTCTCATCTCTTCTTCCTCCTCCCGGTACAATTAACACTCATTTCACAGCACGAGGCAGCAAACACGGCTCTTGAAGGCAGAAGGGAATATAAACCTTAAGCCAGCCAGCCATGGATGAATCGTAGGCTTATTCATAATTATAGTAAGTGTGATCTCATGTTTCTCTTCGTATTATGCTTGTGTTTCTGTCAATTAATGGTTAACCTCTTCAATACTGGGACACATTTTTATCGTGAGTTTTGCATGTGATTAGACCATTTTATTGACATTAGGAAGCGTCTATGGAGGTCAGAAGATTAATGGCCAGAGTCTTCACTATTCTCATCCTCACATAAGTTTCTGAAGCCGTGTAAAGTCATCAAATAGTAAGCAGGATGCATATGGAAACGTGTCATGGTAGTGAAGGGGTTAAGGGTGTGAGGGTCCTATACACACACTGATCTTTGTTTAGACATTTAGTGAAGGAGATGGGTATGGGTGCTGTATAACTGTATGACTAAGAATGTTTAGTTTGATGCTTATGTGAAACGCGATTCATGAAGCAGATCTCTTTTTTTTTTTTTTTCTTTTCTTGATTTACGTTAGTTTTGTTAAATGTAAACTATATTTGAACGTTTTTTTTTTTTTTTTAACACCAGACGTTCTTATTATAATGATTTTGTTTTGCATTCCTTCAATATCCAAACAATATTTTCTTTGTGAAATATTATAATCTTACATTTTTCTTGATTTCAATTCGTTTTCTTGAACATAACCGCTATCAATTATCATTTTCTTTACTTGAAAAGCAAAATTTAATTCTTTATGTTAATTATTTAGTTCTATTTCATTTTTTTCAATATTAAATTCGTTTGTTCAATATTCATTCTATCTTACCAAACAACAGACGACCTGAAAACACTATCGTACACCAATCTTCACACTATCGTACACCACTCTTCACACTATCGTACACCAATCTTCACACTATCGTACACCAATCTTCACATTATCGTACACCAATCTTCACACTATCGTACACCAATCTTCACACTACCGTACACCAATCTTCACACTATCGTACACCAATCTTCACACGATCGTACACCACTCTTCACACTATCGTACACCAATCTTCACACTATCGTACACCAATCTTCACACTATCGTACACCACTCTTCACACTATCGTACACCAATCTTCACACTATCGTACACCAATCTTCACACTATCGTACACTAATCTTCCTATGACTTGATTTTTTTAAGAGGGAGGTATTGAGACATTTATTCCTTAATTTAGGGAACCAGCACTCAAATATGCCTTTTTTTTATATATATATTTTGTTGCCCATGGCTGGCTTCCCTCCTGCATAGATAAAAAAAAAAAGGATTATCGTACACTCACTCTCTCATTACCGTACACTCATCCTCTTCATCTCAGTCCCTCTTATCTTCACTATCAATCACTTTACTTAACGATTCCTTTACGTAAAAC
Source organism: Portunus trituberculatus (assembly GCF_017591435.1). NCBI lineage: Eukaryota > Metazoa > Arthropoda > Malacostraca > Decapoda > Portunidae > Portunus > Portunus trituberculatus. The sequence continues at coordinate 17,274,303 of NC_059278.1, read as the reverse complement.
TTGAAAGAACGAAAAAAAAAGCTTCCGGGGCTAATTGTTTCCCTCTTGACCAAGGCTTAGTGGGCCCGCCCTGCTCCTGACGAAGGCGATGCGGGAGAGGAGGATGAGATAAGGCACGGAGGGGGAGAAAGAGATGCATCGTGGGAGGAAGAATGAAGGAACAATGTGTGGGATGCAAAGGAAGAGGAGGAGGAGGAGGAGGAGGAGGAGGAGGAGGAAGAGGAGGAGGAAGCGAGGGACAGTTAAACACAATGATGATGATGGTGGTGGAGAAGGAAGATAAGGAAGAGAAGGAGGAGGGAGAGGAAAGGAAAGAAGAAGAAGAAGGAAGGAAGAAAAAAATGATGATGAATGAAAGTAAGGCACAAGGAAATAGATAGATGATGATGATGATGATGATGAGATGAGAGAGAGAGAGAGAGAGAGAGAGAGAGAGAGAGAGAGAGAGAGAGAGAGAGAGAGAGAGAGAGAGAGAGAGAGAGAGAGAGAGAGAGAGAGAGAGAGAGAGAGAGAGAGAGAGAGAAAGAAGAGAAAAAAGGAGAATTATGAGAATGACAATAATGATGATGATAATAACGAATTGAGAGAAAACAAGAGAATAATGAAAGGAAGAAGAAGAAGAAGAAGAAGAAGAAGAAGAAGAGGAGGCTAATAAGAATGACGTAGGAGATTCTTGTAATTTTTAATTGTGGAAAGCGAGAAGATGAAGTGGGTGAAGGAGGAAGAGGAGGAGGAGGAGGAGGAGGAGGAGGAGGAGGAGGAGGAGGAGGAGGAGGAGGAGGAGGAGGACTTTTGAGAAGCGAAGAGTGGTGTGGCTTTGGGTGAAGAAAAAATCATAAAATTAACCAGAAAGAGACAAGGAGGAGAAGAAAGAGAGGAGGAGGAGGAGGAGGAGGAGGAGGAGGAGGAGGAGGAGGAGGAGGAGGAGGAGGAGGAGGAGGAGAAGAGAAGGAGATATAGAAAGACGGACACAGAAACGAGTAGAAAGACAAAAAGAAACAGAAAAACAAAGAAAGGAGGAGGAGTACAAAGGAATACAAAGGAAAGCCAAACAGCAACAGACCTGTTGGTCCTTTCGAGGCTGTTTGGTAACTACTTCTAACTGGCTACAGATAAGAGAGACAGGACAGTACAGGAGAGGAGAGAGAGAGGAGGAGGAGGAGGAGGAGGAGGAGGAGGAGGAGGAGGAGGATAACTACTATTGAAGGAGAGAGAGAGAGAGAGAGAGACTTTTTCAGAGAGAGAGAGAGAGAGAGAGAGAGAGAGAGAGAGAGAGAGAGAGAGAGAGAGAGAGAGAGAGAGAGAGAGAGAGAGAGAGAGAGAGAGAGAGAGAGAGAGAGAGAGAGAGAGAGAGAGAGAGAGAGAGAGAGAGACGAGGCCATAAACACAAAACAAACTAAAAACAAACACGAGAAACAAAAGCGAAAAAAAAAGAAAGAAAAAAAAAGAAAAAGAAAATGCAAAACAAACATAAAAATAAAAGAAAACGTAACAAAAAAAGAAGAAAACGAAAATTTTGTAGCACAGACTAAAGCTAAGATACAGAACAGCTCTCTGGGTTTCCACAAAAGGTCGGAGTGGCGGTAAAAAGGATAATTAGTCTACTTTTTATACTCTCAAGGGTTCTTCTTCCTCAGAACTAAGTGAAACGCACGTTCTTCATCCCGCAGACTTGGCCTAACCCCGGCAGCCATCTTGTGTCGTGCGTCTGGCAGCTGAGTCCCCGAGCCGCCTGGATGGGAAAACATATCGTACCAAGGATTGTTATTATCATTGTTTTCGTAATTTTTTGCTTCTTGTGGAACCGATTTAATGATATTGTTGGCTTTTATCGCTGTATTTTCGTTCAAGATGTCGTTATCTGTGAATTTCTTCCGTGAATTTTGTTTTATTCATAAATTTTTGAGGTTTTTAAACAGGATGACTATAATACTGCTGCTGCTGCTGCTGCTGCTGCTGCTGCTGCTGCTACTACTACTACTACTATTATTACTACTATCATTACTACTACTACTACTACTAGTACTAGTACTACTACTACTACTACTACTACTACTACTACTACTATTATTACTGTCATTACTACTACTACTATTACTACTACTACTACTACCACTACCACAACCACCCCCACCAACACTACTACTACTACTACTACTACCACTACTACTACTACTACTACTACTACTATTACTACTACTACTACTACTACTACTACTACTACCACCACCACCCCTACCAACACTACTACTACTACTACCACTACTACTACTACTATTACTACTACTACTACATTCCTTGTTACTTAAATGACAACCAAATCATTGAAAAGTCACACAGCATCTATAGTTCCACTTTTAAAAATAGATAAATAGATAAATAGTTCTTTGACTTACAACATTGAATAAAAAAGTGAGCTAATGTTAACCTGCACATATATATTTCTTAGAGCTACTCGAATGATAAGAGAAAACACCGCAATTGCCAATAAACAAACCTGCCACTTCATCCCTCCAGTACCATGATGCGTGTCCATATTCACTCTGGTTACTATTTGGTGATTTTATACAGCTACAAATACTCACGTGGGGACTTGGACAGTGAAGACTCTGGCCATCAATCTTCTGACCTCCATAGACCCTTCCGAATGCAGGTAAAATAATCTTATCACACCCAAAACTCAAGGTAGAAATGTGTCCCAGTAATGAAGGGGTTAAAAATATACGTGATTAACATACAGATCTTCATTTTGTGTATTTTCAACGTAGAGATAAAGATTCACACATCATCTCAAATCGGTTTAAACTCCCTTCATTACTGGGACGCATTTTCACCTTGAGTTTTAAGTAGGATTACACGATTTATGGAGGTTCATATTTTTTCTGCTTACTATTTGGCGAGTTTATACAGCTTCAGAACCTTATGTAGGGATTAAGATAGTGAGGACGCTGTGCATTAATCTTCTGACCTCCATAGAAGCTTCCTAACGTAATTCAAATCTAGTCATACCCAAACTGCGTATTAAAAATGCATCCCAGTACTGAAGAAGTTAATGGTAAAAGTCTTCACTATTTTAATCCCCCACATGAGTTTCTGCAGCTGTATAAAATCACCAAATAGTCACCAGAATGAATATGAAAACGTGTCATGATACTGAAGCGGTTAACTATAAACTCTACAAAGGCTTCAAATAATACTTCATCAGAACTTCAAACGAGCATCACCACGCCTTAAAACAAAGAACATAGAAAGACTTTTAACAGGAGTACAAAGAGGCTTCATAAGGGCTTCAAAAGGTATCAAAACAAGGCTTCGAAATTGCCCCTTAATGGCCTGTTACATGGCTTCAAAGAGCTTATAAACAGGGGGCTTCAAAGGACTTTCAAATGGGGCTCACAAGGGGTTTAAATCATGGAGGATTCAAAACAAGGGGGCTCTGAAGTGTAGCAGCTGACGGAAGGGTGAGAGTGGCGGTATCTTGGCATTTAATTCATTCACTATCATGGTCAGCTGCTAACATTCAGAGAGAGAGAGAGAGAGAGAGAGAGAGAGAGAGAGAGAGAGAGAGAGAGAGAGAGAGAGAGAGAGAGAGAGAGAGAGAGAGAGAGAGAGAGAGAGAGAGAGGGAGGATTAGTAAAGTGTACCTCTCTATTTCGATATCAAGAAAAACGAAAAAGTAGGTACAAAGTTATATTAATTCTCTCTCTCTCTCTCTCTCTCTCTCTCTCTCTCTCTCTCTCTCTCTCTCTCATAGGATACAATATTATTTGAGAAACAAGTAAGTAAGTTTGGAATAAAAAGTCAATCACGGAAGAAAAAAAAAATGATGTAGTAGTGAAATAATAGATAAGTGATATTTAAGACAAAAGAAACATACAAGATAACAATGAACGCAATGCAGAGAAGAAACGTCACTTACGAAACCAAACTCGCTTGTCCTCTGAGTCCTCACCAGGTGGCAGCACTATCGGCCCTATTCAGAAACTCTCGTCTCTCTCACCAGGACTGATATCCAAAGCCACTGAGATGATTAGCCTGATTCTCGAGTGCGTTTCTCCTGCTATTGTAGAAATTTTATTAATCTGCAGCTTGAACCATAAAAGCATCCTTAAAATCCAGTGCCATTTTTCTAGAATTTCCAAGGATACTGAGATAATTAGCTAAGTTCTCAATAGTATTTCGCCTGGTTATAATTTATACATCTTGTTAATATGTAGCTAGAACCGTGATTCCCAGTCTATGATACGCGTATCACTAGGGATACACGGGGATCCAGGTGGTACTGTACATGAGCACTTTCGGAACCATATGCGAGTTTTAGTCAAAGTAATTAAATTAATTGATTTCTCTGAAAAAAAAAAATGTTATTGCCTTATACAAGATAATCTGACATCGATCAGCTGGTGGAGAAGAAACAGATGCATCCCTCGCATCAAACTGAGTTGTGTTCCTTGCTGTTAGTTCATTTGTGTGTTCTACTTGTGAATAAATTGATGTTTGCTGGAATTGAGGTCTTCTGGAACCAGTTGGTATGTGGGAACTGTACGGAACCTCCAAGCGGTACTCGCTCAAGAAAAGTTTGGGAACCACTGAGCTAGAACCATTGAGAGATCCTTGAAAACCAGTGTCACTTTATCTAGAGCCTTTGAACTGTAGTGGAGATGCGGAGAGAAGTGTTTCAAAGAATGTTTTTACGTAAATTTGACGACAAGGAGTGAAAGTTGCATTAATGTACACCGTGGCAGCTTCCCATGTGCCCAGGAATTCTATAAAACATATCTTCCTTGCGAGTGACCAAACCCAGGCATGCAGTACGTTTTGTAAATGGCTACCGTTGTAAAAAGAACACAGGTACACACCATCCACTATTACATTATCTCGAAATTAACAACATTTGACCAACTTAACCTACTTTCTGTTACGGTTGTCCTTCGCTGACCTTCCAAACACTGTGAGAATATTTTGTGTGTAAGTTCACGAGAAGAAAGCGAGGAACTGAAGATAATTGTGTATCTAGTCCATAAAAACACACACGAGAGCTTAAATACCAAAATAGAGACAAATAAATTAACTATATAGGTAAGGAGAATTTTGTTTAGTTAAAAAGATAAAGAAAATTGGTGAGAAGGTTAATGCTGTCAGTTTTACGCTACAAAATGGAGTCAAACAAGTAAGGTGAGTAAGTGAGTATGTAAGCAGGTAATGTGATATCTTTTTAGGGAGGGATGGTTGCCAAAGTACGATAATTTAACCTTGGGCCATATTCTAACACACTCTAACGCGCACATTCCTACATTCAAAATCCCCTTTCACACGCTTTTAAGACTGTTTTTATAGCTCTATGCACAGACTAACAAATTTCTACATTACGAACACGAGAAACAGATTTGAGAACCAGAATAATCATCTCCAATGCCCTTTCAGAATAGTGAATGAGACAGCAATACGTTTCTGAATACCCTTGAGTTGCAGTGACGGGTTTCCATGTGGTTGGCGGATCACGAGGTAAGCATAGGGGGACTGAAGGACCTCAAGCAACACAAAGGACGTTCAAACATGTAATTGAAGGAGACGAGGGAGATGAAGAAGATAGGAGAGGTAATGTTCTCGACGCTACTACTACTACTACTACTACTACTACTACTACTACTACTAAAATAAAATATGTATGCAGGATAGGACAGAGTAGAGTCTAAATAAAAAAAATGCATAACGTTCCGCGAAGAATGAAGAGGAAGAATAGGAGGAGGAGGAGGAGGAGGAGGAGGAGGAGGAGGAGGAGGAGGAGGAGGAGGAGGAGGAGGAGGAGGACGAGGAGAAGGAAGAGGACTATTGAGATGTGTGAGAGTCCTCCATGCAGAGAGAGAGAGAGAGAGAGAGAGAGAGAGAGAGAGAGAGAGAGAGAGAGAGAGAGAGAGAGAGAGAGAGAGAGAGAGAGAGAGAGAGAGAGAGAGAGAGAGAGAGAGAGAGAGAGAGAGAGAGAGAGAGAGAGAGAGAGAGAGAGAGAGAGAGAGAGAGAGAGAGAGAGAGAGAGAGAGAGAGAGAGAGAGAGAGAGAGAGAGAGAGAGAGAGAGAGAGAGAGAGAGAGAGAGAGAGAGAGAGAGAGAGAGAGAGAGAGAGAGAGAGAGAGAGAGAGAGAGAGAGAGAGAGAGATGGCTAAGTTATAGTAGCTTAGATTAATAAAAAGATCTATTAATTTAAGTAAAATAAAGTGTAACAAGATAAAGTTAGATAAGATAAAGTCATGCAAGATTAAGTTAGATTAGGCAAACTTAAGTAAGACTACATTAGGTTAAGATAAGTTGAATTAAGTTAGCTTGACAAATGACCCACGTGACACAACCTCCCATACGTGACACTTCCCATCATCCCACACTAACAAGACGTACCCGCGTCACACCACACCCCAGCACTAGTGACACCCCTGCAGCAGCCCATCCCGCAGCCCCACGCCGTGACGGGAACCAGACGCCATTTTGAAAACCAGACCGAAGAGGCGGCAGGAGGCAGCGCCCTAGGAGAGGCTCGCGGGTTGGCGGCTCAGACGGGCGGCTCAGGACACCATAACATAACTCTTCGCTGACAAGTTCCGCTAAATTCGCAAAGGAAGAGAGAAGAGAGAGAGGAGAGAGGGAGAGAGAGAGAGCTGTGTTGTATCCCTCCTCACCTCCCTCTCACTCTCTCCTCTCTCCTCTCCCTCCTCTCCCGCGTGGCCAAAAGGGGAGGCGAGCGACACGAGCCAGCCAATGAGAGCGCGTGGATGCCGGGGCGCTGCAGCCAATCAGGACACAGGGCCAAGGGGAGAGAGAGTGACTCCCGTGGTTCTTGATGCTAATGGCGAGAGTCTTGCTGGAAATGTCGGAGCCCAGAGTGGCGAGCGGGTGTGCGTGCGTGCGTGGTGGTGCGCTGGGGCCTTGAGTGCGGGAGTGCGCGGGTCTGGGTCTGCGGCGTGTGTGAGTGCCTTGTTCCCGTGTGTTATGCTTCACTGCTAGCCACGTTACCCTTACACCTGGACGACTTTCCCACCTGTTCTTTGCGCCAAGGACACTGCAAGACACCCCAACACGTCTCTACCAACGGGTAAGACCTTTAACTTTCGCCGCTAAGAAGTCTCAGGTGTGTTAATGAGAGAGAGAGTAGCAATGGAGCTGTTATTAGTAGTGTGGTGTCCAGGTGAGGTGTGTTGCGTCACCTTGCCTCACCTGTGCTGCGTGTTGCCTTAAGGAGCCGCGGCACGTTTGGCGAGGTAGGGTGAGGCGAAGCAAGGTGAGGTGAGGTGGTGTGGTGTGAAGAGAGTTGAGTTGTGTTGTGTTGTGTGGGTTGATTTAAGGGAAATTAGTGGTGGTGATAGTAATAGTGAGGGTGGTTGTGTTAAGTGAGGGTTTGATGGGGTTATGTGGAAGTGTTGTATGAGTGAACGTATATACGGTGAGGACGATAATGAGGATATGCTAGCGATGGAGTTGATCAAGATAATAATGATAAATGATAATGATAATGATAAAGTAATAATAATAATAATTACTAATATTACCATTAATATTATTGCTATTATAAATACTGTGATTATGATTTTAACTATTATTATTATCATTATTACTATCATTGTATTATTATTATTATTATTAGTAGTAGTAGTAGTATTAGTAGTAGTAGTAAGTAGCAGCAGTACTAGTAGCAGTAGCAGTAGCAGTAGGAGTGGTAATATTAATAATAAAAATAATAGTAATAATACCACGAGCACCACCACCACCACCATCACCATCACCACGAACATAAAAACCCACACACAAACTACTCCCAAACAAGCCCAAACAAACACCTGCGTTAATGAGACAGGCTGGCAGGTGGAGGAGGTGTGCAGGTAACCTCCAGGTAACGCGGGGTAACCAATCAAGCGGCGGACAGGTGAACCACGACGCTGAACCAAAATTAATATCTTCATCCTCACATTTTTCTCAGCAAGACAGACTGGACTCTCGCCGCTTTGCCCTCATCAGTGCGAGGCCGTCCTGTCTTGCATTTTATAGACAGTAAGAGTCAGTTAGGGGCAGATAAGAGAGACAGGGTGATTTAGACAGCTTTCTATATTCAGGAGGGATATAGACGGGGCTGAGTTAAGAATACTTTGGACAGGGGAGTTTGGAAGTGATGTTTCGTGTGTTTAGAAAGTAGACAGAGCGACACTAGGTTGTTTTATAGAAGCTAGTTTGACTTAGATTAGAGATACAGAAAGGGTTGAATGCAAAAGTAGAGAGGTATTTTTAAGTGGTATATTGTGTGAAGAGAGAGAGAGAGAGAGAGAGAGAGAGAGAGAGAGAGAGAGAGAGAGAGAGAGAGAGAGAGACTAGTTTGATATAGACAGGTTGACAAAGGCGGGTCGAGTATGATATATAAACAGATTAAGCGGTGTTTTCTTCGTCAGGCGGTAGACAGGGACAGACAAGTGTGGTAACATTGGTGGGTGTTTAATGTTGCTTATTTAGACAGTACGAGACAGACAGGACGTGGGTAGTCTTATATTTTAGTTAATCAAGGTTGAACACTTAATTTCTAGGCGGTAATTGGACAGTTGGTACAGAAATTGCGGACCATGACAAGATTAGTGAACCCTCCAGCTCTCCTTAATTCCCTGCTCCCCCTTCCCAGCTCTTTCACTCCATGTTTTTATGTAAGAAGGGAAAATGACCAAGAGCAACCAAAGATATATATATAAAAAAAAAAAAGGCCCACTTGGAATACCAGTTCCTTTAAATATTATAAGAGAATTAGCCAAAAAGTGAGGGACAAATGTGTTGAAATTTCCCTCTTAAAAGAAGTCAAGTCGTAGGAAGATGGAAAAACAGAAGCAGGCAGGGAGTTCCAGAGTTTAGCCGGGAAAGGTATGAATGGTTGAGATTACTGACGTGTGGATGAAATTATAACCCAAACTAACCTAACCATTACTTTAACCTAACCTAGCATAGCCCTAACTTCAATATACGTTAAGTTAGGTTAAAATTAGAGTTGGAATACTTTTGGTTATCCTATTTCTATTAACACGTCATGTCAGAGGAGTGAAAGAACTGTGAAGGGAAAGCCGGGAAACGAGGAGAGCTGGAGAATTCGCTAATCTTGACATGATCCGAAATCTCTTTGTGTTTAACTCCTCCAGTACTGGGACGCATTTCTACCTTGAATTTTGAGTATACAATTAGACCATTTTATTGACACTAGGAAGGGTCTATGGAGGTCAGAATATTAATGGCCACAGTCGTCACTAATTTAACCCCTCACATAAGTTTCTGAAGCTGTATAAAATCACCAAATAGTAAGCAGAATGAATATGGAAACGCGTTAGGTTACGGAAAGGTTTAAATGAATGAAGGTTATAGACAATCATTTTAAATTTTACGCTTGAACTAATGATGGTTTAACACGCAATACTTAGACGGCAATGGACAGACAGGACAGAGATCGCTACGTACTCTTGGTTAACATCTTCGGTAGCAATTAAGACAGTAACCGACAGAGAGACAGTAAACCCATTCCTATCAGCTAGTGAAGGTTCGAGACACAATTTTGGGCGCTACAAGACAGTTTGAACGGAAATCGCTAAATATTCCAGTGAGATCAAGTTATTTTTTCAAGTAAGAGGGGAAAACCGGCCAAGGACAACAAAATTTTGAAAAAAAGACCCACTTAATTGCCAGTCCCCTTGCAGGTACAGCATTTAAACAGTCAGAACGGGAAAAGCTTACTGTTTAGCTTGACAAGGCTTCACACACATACAGGACGGACAGACAGAAGGACGGGACAAGACCTCACTCAAGCATAGACGGAACATAAAGAACTCCATGTACCTGTAGACAGAAAATAAAGGCTGTAGACTGGCTGCACCGTACTTTAGACAGGAGAGAAAGTGATAGGAATGTAAAGAGATGTAAATGAATGTAAAGACGGAATGCATAGGAGTTTTAAACAGCTGTAGATAGAATATAGACGGAATATATTGAAGCCAAGACAGATATAGACAGTAAGCGCAATTTTACACAATCTTAGACGGAAAACAAACGGAATTTCCAAGAACTGTAGATGGAACATACAAGATTTTAGACGGAGAACAAGATTTTTAACTGCTACAGGTAATACAGAGGCATTTACACACTTTTAGATAACACATGAAGACTAGAGAGAGAGAGAGAGAGAGAGAGAGAGAGAGAGAGAGAGAGAGAGAGAGAGAGAAATAACACTATAAACAGAGACACTTAGACGAAAGCAGATGTATAGACAGAAAATATAAGCCTTTAGACACTTGTAGACAGTATAAGAGACAGAAGACAGAATGTACAGCCTTTTAAAGTAAAAAATGATGTAAACAGGAACTTAGGCGGATAAAGATGTGTTTCAGATGGATGTGGATGGCAAAAAGTGACCGCTGGAGTGTGAGCAGAATGGATGACGAAGTAGGTGGATGACTCAGTGGCGGGATGAACGATGGGTGGCAGGGTGGATGATGAGGCGGATGAGGGAGTGAATCGGTGGAGTAGACGAATAGATAAGTGGATGTTTGGAGGAGGGAGGAGTAACTGGGTGGTGAAATGGATGACAAAAATGAATGACGAGATGGATGAAAGAATAGATAAATGAGTAAATGGATGAAGAATGAATACAAGGATGAAAATATAAGTGACAAAGTGGCTAACGAAATGAAATGCTTGAGCGAACGAATTAACGAGTAAGAGAATTAACGAGTAAGCAACAGATTTTTTTTTCTAAGTTATGGCCTATAGCGCCTGTAGGCATATAATATGTGGGAAGCCTTGTTCAGCTTCCGCCCATTAGTGACGCAGGCAGTTTTATTTATAGTGGTACCCATATTAGGGCCCATATCACCACCCAAGCGCATCTCTGGTATCCTGGTGACATCTAGGTATCTTTAAACCACTCGACAAATGGCACAGCTTCAAAGCGGTACGTAGTGGGATTCGAACCTACACTTGGACGTCTGCCCGATCCCACGCTCACCACCTTATCCACTACACCACCGCCTCCCTATGACAAAATGGAGTAAACGGCCGAAAACTGAGTAAGCGACTGGATGGAGTGAGGCTGAAGTAGTGGACGAAGTAGGGAAAGAGGCAGTAGAGAGGCTCGGCGAGGGTGTACGTGGTGGCGCAGGGGAGGAATATCATTAGCCCCTCACACACATTGCGCTCACAGGCAGGCGGGGCGGGAGAGCGCAGTCACCGTAGCATCAATGGTAGGAGAGAACACACGGCAGTAATTAACACTCATCATTTCTGGCATTAGGCAAGATTTATATATACACTCCTTTTTGCCGGACCAGAGAGAGAGAGAGAGAGAGAGAGACGAGGGGGGGTTGGGATTATATAAAGCGGTAAAAAATGAAAAGAAAAATGTTATTCCGAGAAGTATTAGTGCTTGCTATATTTCTTTTCATCTCTCTCTCTCTCTCTCTCTCTCTCTCTCTCTCTCTCTCTCTCTCTAATTGCAAAGCGGCATTAGTGAGAGCGAGGATGTGTATGTGTGTGTGTGTGTGTGTGTGTGTGTGTGTGTGTGTGTGTGTGTGTGTGTGTGTGTGTGTGTGTGTGTGTGTGTGTGTGTGTGTGTGTGTGTGTGTGTGTGTGTGAATTCACCTCGGTCGTCTGCTGGTCACCCAGCCAGTCTTCCCCATTACGGAGCGAGCTCAGAGCTCATAGACCGATCTTCGGGTAGGACTGAGACCACAACACACTCCACACACCGGGAAAGCGAGGCCACAACCCCTCGAGTTACATCCCGTACCTATTTACTGCTAGGTGAACAGGGGCTACACATTAAGAGGCTTGCCATTTGCCTCGCCGCTTACCGGGACTCGAACCCAGGCCTCTCGATTGTGAGTCGAGCGTGCTAACCACTACACTACGCGGTGTGTGTGTGTGTGTGTGTGTGTGTGTGTGTGTGTGTGTGTGTGTGTGTGTGTGTGTGTGTGTGTGTGAGAGAGAGAGAGAGAGAGAGAGAGAGAGAGAGAGAGAGAGAGAGAGAGAGAGAGAGAGAGAGAGAGAGAGAGAGAGAGAGAGAGAGAGAGAGAGAGAGAGAGAGAGAGAGAGAGAGAGAGAGAGAGAGAGAGAGAGAGATTAAAAACAGAAACGAATATGAATAAAAAAAACTGAAGAAGATGAAAAGGAAGGAAAGACACAACAACAACAACAACAACAACAACACTACCACCACCACCACCACCACCAACAACAACAACAACAACAAACATCACCACCAACAGCAGTAACAGCGGTGGAGACTTAAAGAGCCCCACATCACCGCGCACGCCCT
>NC_059278.1:17254488-17259488 GCF_017591435.1 Portunus trituberculatus | reverse complement strand
GTGATTGCCCCGCTCTCAGACACACAGGTAGACTTCAATGTACTGTACCTGTGGAGATGGAGAGAGATCGGTGGTTAGGTGGATGGATGGACAAGGAGATGGGCGAGTCGGGAGATAGATGGAGAGATGGGTAAGTAGATAAGGAGGTGGAGAGGTGTGGTAGATAAATGAATAAATAGATGGATAGATAGATAGATAGGTAGATGTTTGAAGAGTGTGTATATGTAGATAAAGCGTAGTAAGTGTAAAAGTATCACTCACTCACACACACACACACACACACACACACACACACACATACAAGTACAAGAATCAGCGTTGCCGTGTGTGTGTGTGTGTGTGTGTGTGTGTGTGTGTGTGTGTGTGTGTGTGTGATGCTGGGAGAGGAGAATGCATGGTAGTATTGGCGGAGGAGGATGGAGAGGGAGGAGGAGGAGGAGAGGAAGGGAGAGGAGGCGAATGCAAGTGGTGGAGGAGGAGGAGTTCAGGGAAGATCCGGACTTCTTATCCCCCTCCTCCTCCTCTTCCTCCTCTTCCTCCTCCTCCTCCTCCCTCTCCCTCACCTCCTCGGGCCGCTCCCCCGCATCACCCTGACCCGGCCTCGTGTTCTCGCCCTAGACAGTGAAGTGGTGGCGTGGCGAGCAGGGCGGCGGCGGCGGCGCTGACGGAGGAGGAGGCGGCGCTTCTGCCTGTGGAGGAGGTGGAGGCGGCGACGGAAGTGGTGACGGCGGCGGTGACGAAGGCGGCGACGAAGGCGGTGACGGAGGCGGTGACGGAGGCGGTGAGGGAGGCGGTGAAAGAAGCGGTGACGGCGGCGGTGACGGAGGCGGTGACGGAGACTGTGGAGTGACCAAACTGAGTGCTAACTGAAGTGGTGCCCCTGAGACAATTCATTCCAGTGCAAGGTGACCAAGATCCACTCACGCCCACGCCCACACCACCACAGCCGCTCGTGCACGCCCGCGATGCATCCAGGGGCGGCGTGGCTCCCAAGGGCGCGGCTGAGCGTGGGCTGAGCGGCGCGAAGGACGGCATGTGAGGGGGCGAGGCCATGAGGTGGAGGGAGGCAGGCTCACTGGGTGTTCCTGGCCACCCGGGACTGGCTTTGTGGGCGCTGCTGCTGCTGCTGCTGCTGCTGCTCCTGCCCGCCCTTACTCCTGCCCACGCCGCCTGGTGGTGAGTAGTGACTGCCTGCCCTGCCCCGCCCTGCCTCCTGCCTCCTGCCTGGCTCCTGCTTCTTCTTGGCCCGTTTTCTCTTGTGTTTTGTTTTGACGTTTTCTTTTCTGTTTTTCATCCTTCGTTGTCTTGTTGTCTTTTCCTCTTCTTGTTTTCCTTTGTGTGTTGTTGTTGTTTTTTTTGTTGTTTTAAAGTTAGTGTTCTGTTTTCTTGTTTCTTTTTATGAGATGAAGTTATTGTCTTGTTTCCTTGCCTGCTTTTTTATTGTTTTTTTTTCTCATGTTTTCTTTGCCTTGACCTTGTATCCTGTGTGACTGTCTGTCTGTCTGTGTGTCTGTCTGTCTGTCTGTGTGTCTACCTGTCTCTCTGTCTGTGTGTCTGTCTGTCTGTGTGTCTACCTGTCTCTCTGTCTGTCTACCTGTCTGTCTCTCTCTCTGTCTGTCTGTCTGTCTGTCTGTGTGTCTGTATGTCATGTGCCTTTCATTATCATTCCTTCTATTCATTCTCTATTCATTTATTCATTTTCCTTATTCAAAATTATTCTCTTTATTTCCTCTTTCCCTTTGTCATTTTTTCCTTCCCTTGTGTCTAACTGTACCCTATCCCCCTCCTCCTCCTCCTCCTCCTCCTCCTCCTCCTCCTCCTCCTCCTCCTCCTCCTCCTATCTTCCTGTTTCTCTTCCTCTCTTCTCTCATGATACTCTCTCTCTCTCTCTCTCTCTCTCTCTCTCTCTCTCTCTCTCTGGAAGGTAAGGTAAAGATAATGAAAAGAACTGAGATGAAAGATAATGAGAAAAAAGAAAAGAAAGTGAAAGAGAAAGAAAGAAAGACAGAAATTATTATATTCATTTGATTTTTATTGCATTATTATTATTATTGCTATTCTTCTTCTTCTTCTTCTTCTTCTTCTTCTTCTTCTTCCTAACAGCTGTCTTTTTTCTAATCGGAATTGAAGAAGAGAGAAAATAGAAGAGTAAACAGAGGAAAAAGAAGGTTGAGGAGACGAAAAGCAAACATAAAAAAAGAAAAGAGAAAAAAAAAAAGAAAGAAAGAACAAAAGGAAAAAAAAGAAAATAGAAAAGAAGAAAAAAAAGTAAAAAATAGATAGATGGAGGAAAAGATGCTGAAAATAACGCCAAGAAAAATCTGAGGAGGAGGAGGAGAGGAGGAGGAGGAGGAGGAGGAGGAGGAGGAGTAAATTAGGGTTGTGATGGATGGAGAAGAGAAGCTGCGTTGACAAGACAATTGAAGGTTGCCTCCCCCCCTCCTCTCCCCACACCCTCCTCCTCCCCCCATCCCCCCATCACACACACACACACACACACACACACACACGATAATGCACATACCACCACCACCACCACTATCTCCTCACTATATTCCCCCTCCTCCTCCTCCTCCTCCTCCTCCTCCTCCTCCTCCTCCTCCTCCTCCTCCTCTTCCTCCTCCCACAACCTTTCCCCAGGGCAGGATGACAAACCTTTTTCTAGCCAGAGTTATGTCTCCTCCTCCTCCTCCTCCTCCTCCTCCTCCTCCTCCTCCTCCTCCTCCTCCTCCTCCTCCTCCTCCTCCTCTGGCACAGGGAGAGGAAGGCAATAGTTACCAGATGACTTACTCTCCCTCAAAACTTGATGGACAATGATAATTACTGCTTTAGAGAGAGAGAGAGAGAGAGAGAGAGAGAGAGAGAGAGAGAGAGAGAGAGAGAGAGAGAGAGAGAGAGAGTAGAGGAGTGATGCAGGAGGATTAGAAGAGAAGAGAGGATTAGAGAGAGAGAGAGAGAGAGAGAGAGAGAGAGAGAGAGAGAGAGAGAGAGAGAGAGAGAGAGAGAGAGAGAGAGAGAGAGAGAGAGAGAGAGAGAGAGAGAGAGAGAGAGAGAGAAAACGACACATATACCGGTACGAAACACACGAAAATAAAAATGAAAACAGAAAATGGAAGAGAGAGAGAAAAAAAAAAGGGGAAGGAGAGGGAGAGGAAAGGGAGAGGAGAGGGAGATGAGAGGGAGAGGGAAGAATTACACACTCCCAGATGTAGAAGGGAGGATGAAAGGGACGAACATATGGCATCTTTCCTTATCATTGGAGAGATAACAGAGGAGAGGGGAGGGAGGGAGGAGAGAGGAGGGAGGGAGAGGGAGGGAGGGAGGGAAAAAAGAAGAGAAAGGGATGGGAAAGTTGGAGAAGGTATGAATTTTGTAAGGAATGAAAGGAGAGGAGGAGGAGGAGGAGGAGGAGGAGGAGGAGGAGAAGTGTCAGTTATGAGAAAGGTAGTGATGATGATGATGATGATGATGATGATGATGATGGTAATAATAATAATAATAATAATAATAATAATAATAATAATAATAATAATAAAAAAAAATTAAAAAGTTACTACCAAAATATTTCAATTACTCAGAGAGAGAGAGAGAGAGAGAGAGAGAGAGAGAGAGAGAGAGAGAGAGAGAGAGAGAGAGAGAATTCCCACAGTAATTAGCAAGAGACACTAATCCAATTATCCCAACCCTCCATCACCTCTCCCTCTCCCTCTCTCTCTCTCTCTCTCTCTCTCTCTCTCTCTCTCTCTCTCTCCTCTCTCTGTCTCTCTCTCTCTCTCTCTCTCTCTCTCTCTCTCTCTCTCTCTCTCTCTCTCTCTCTCTCTCTCTCTCTCTCTCTCTCTCTCTCCTCTCCTCTCCCTCTCCCTCTCCCTCTCCCCTCTCCCACGTTAATTACTCTCCCAATTGCTGATTTTATTTTGTTCTTTTTATTTTTTTTATTCTCTTTTCATTCTTTCCTTATTCTTTTTTTTATTCCCTCATTCCTTTTCCCTCTCCTCCTTGTTCCTCTTCTTTGTATTCCTTCCCTTGTTCTTCCTCTTCTAATCTCTTGTTCCTTCTATTTCCTTCTTCCTTGTCTTATCTCATCTTTCTTCTTCCTTCATTTTCTCCCCTCCTCGTCTTCATTGTCCTCCTCCTCCTCCTCCTCCTCCTCCTCCTCCTCCTCCTCCTCCTCCTCCTCCTCCTTTCTTCCTTTTGGTGTTAGCCTTATGAGAGAGAGAGAGAGAGAGAGAGAGAGAGAGAGAGAGAGAGAGAGAGAGAGAGAGAGAGAGAGAGAGAGAGAGAGAGAGAGAGAGAGAGAGAGAGAGAGAGAGAGAGAGAGAGAGAGAGAGAGAGAGAGAGAGAGAGAGATAAATGCCCTTATATTTTGAAGAAACCAATCCATATACAAGTTTATTTATTCTAAGAGAGAGAGAGAGAGAGAGAGAGAGAGAGAGAGAGAGAGAGAGAGAGAGAGAGAGAGAGAGAGAGAGAGAGAGAGAGAGAGAGAGAGAGAGAGTAAGCCATCAAGGAGCGTGGTGTGTTAAATCAAGCCTTTAGGAGCGTCCCGCGGTGGTGAGCGGCTGCCTTCACGCCGCCGCCCACCAGGGGAGCGCGAGGGGGCGTGGCGGGCAGGGGGGAGCCGCCCACACGCCCATCCTTACCCTCCACCTTGATCTGGATGGATGAGGCGGCAAGGCACTACGGAAATCCACTTTTTATTCCACTTGTTGCTTCTTCTACTTTTATCCATTATTGTGTTTGTATTTCTTTTGTTTTCTTTTATTTTTTCTTTCTTTTTTGTTTTTCCTTTCATTTGTATTTTTTTTTTTTTTCTCTCAGTATTTTCACTATCTTCCTTTCCATCTCTTCTTCTTTTTTTCTTAATTTTTTCTCCTTTTCCTTTCTTCTTCTTCTTCTTCTTCTTATTATTATTATTATTATTATTATTATTATTATTATTATTATCTTCTTTCATATCATTTTTCTATCTCCCATCCTGCCTTTGTTCTTCTTTTGCACAT
>NC_059278.1:17231988-17246988 GCF_017591435.1 Portunus trituberculatus | reverse complement strand
AATAACAATAGAATAAGAACAAAAAACGATAAACACGAGAAGAGAAGATAAAATAAGAGAGAAAAAAAAGAAGAGAAATAAAAAACCCAGCAAAAGAGCACTAAAAAGAAGAAAGATGGAGATAGAAGATAAACAAGTGGGAGAAGATGCAAGTAAACCATTAATTAAAACAGCAACGGAAGAGAACGAGGAGATAGAAGAGAAAGAGAAGCAAAAAGAAAGCGAGGCGAGGCGAACCAGTAACCCAGCAAACCATCAAACACTCGCACACCAAACCACCAAACCAACTTCACAAATGTACCAGTGGAAACTCAAGGATCCGGTCTTCTTGCTGCTCAATCCTGCAATCCTGCCCATCCTTCAATCCCCCCCCCAATCTCTCTCTCTCTCTCTCGAATGAATATCCCTCCTTCATCTTTCTCCTCTCCAGTGCAGTATCTCAATCTTCATAGTAGTAGGAAGAAGAGGAAGAGGAGTAAGAGAAGGAATTAAGTTTGTGTGTCTCTTTCGTCCTATCCTTCAATCTCTCTCTCTCTCTCTCTCTCTCTCTCTCTCTCTCTCTCTCTCTCTCTCTCTTCTTTCTCTCTCCTCTCTTATCTTCCTCACCAGTGCAGCATCTCAATCTTCGTAGGAGTAGGAAGAGAAGGAAGAAGAGAAGGAGGAGGAATTTTATGCCGGTATGTGTCTCTTTCGTTCCATCTTTCAATCCTCCCTCAGCTCCACACACACACATTATCTCTCTCTCTCTCTCTCTCTCTCTCTCTCTCTCTCTCTCTCTCTCTCGACTGAATATCCCTCCTTCATCTTCCTCCTCCTCGCCAGTCCAGCTTCTCAATCTTCGTAGGAGTATTAAGAAGGGCAAGAGGAGTAGGAGGAGGGGTTAAAATCTGATATGTGTCTCTTTCGATGTCTCTTTCCAATACAAGCGGGGAGGGAATCAAAAAGTCGGTTAAATATTACGTATTATCACCATTATAATACCTTCCAAGTCCTAGTGGAGTCGCCGAGGTGAGTGGTTTTGTCCCAGGAAATTAGCGGTGAGAAGGACTTGTTGACGTGTATATTAAGAACCCCCCAGCGATGAGATACGAAATGCAGCGCTCATGGCAAGCTTCCACACTCACAAAGGAGCATCACATTCCCTCCCCCCCCGAGTGAACCTTAGAATCAAGAGAGCGAGAGTTATACCTGAGTGACTATCGCGGCTTGGACCTGCAGAGGAGGAGGTAAATGCGCTTGATTACAACATTCGCAAGTATTTTATAGCTTAGTTGTGAGGGTGGATACTGGTGGTTCATGTAGTTGATGTAGTTTATATCCTTTATCCCCGCTCGTGTGTGTTTGTACTGGTGAAGCATCCGTGAAGGCAATACCGGACCGCTGGTGGGTTAATGGGTGGCAATTGGAAGTGTTTTTGAAAGCCTCCGGGGATTCCAGCAAGGAGGAGAGCCGAGAACAAGAGCCGAGGCGTAAAAGTGAGATTGATGGTCCCTGTTCACGCCATATCAGAAGCATGGTAGAACACAAACGAAGAGCAAAGAGAAGTGAATCGTTTGTGTAATCTAAACTTATCTTTATCTTCTCCTTCTCCCTTCTTCTTCTTCTTCTTCTTCTTCTTCTTCTCTCGCCGTATTAAAACACGATAGAACACAAATGAGGAACGCGGTGAGTCTTTCGTGCAATCTGTCTTCTCTCTCTCTCTCTCTCTCTCTCTCTCTCTCTCTCTCTCTCTCTCTCTCTCTCTCTCTCTCCATATTAAAAGCACGATAGAACACAAAAGAGGAACAAATAAAGGTGAATCGTTTGTGCTGTCTGTCTTATCCTCTCCTTCTTCTTTTTTTCTTCTTCTTCTTCTTCTTCTTCTTCTTCTTCTTCTTCTTCTTCTTCTTCTTCTTCTCCTTCTTCCTTATCCATATCAAAAGACGATAGAATACAAACGAGGAACAAAATAGAAGCGAATCTTTAATGCAATCCAACTTATCTTCATCCTCTCTTTCTTCTTGTTCTTCTTCTTCTTCTTCTTCTTCTTCTTCTTCTTCTTCTTATTCTTCTTCTTCTTCTTCTTCTTTATCTCTCCATATTAAAAACACAGTAGAACACAAACGAAAAACAAATAGAGATGAATTTTTTGTGCAGTTTGTCTTCTCTCTTCTTCTTTCTTCTTCTTCTTCTTCTTCTTCGTCTCGCCATATCAAAAACACAATAGAACACAAACAAAGAACAAATAGAGGTGAATCTTTCGTGCAATTTAACTTCCTACGGCATATTAGAAGCACGATAGAACACAAACAAAGAACAAATAGGTGATTAATTTTTTTTTTTTTTTTTTTTTGCAATCTATGTTCTCTTTCTCCCTCTTCTTTCTCTCTTCCTATTAAAAAGACGATAGGATACAAATGAGGAACAAATGAAGGGAGAATCGTTCGTGCAATTTAAATTCTTCTTCTTGCCATATTAAAAGCACGATAGAACACAAACAAGGAACAAATACAAGTGAATCCTTTTTTGGGTATGATCAGACGATTTTATTTGCATTAGGAAGGGTCTATGGAGGTCAAGAGATTAATAGCCACAGTCTTTACTATTTTAATCCCCCACATAAGTTTCTGAAGGAGTATAAAGTCTCTAAATAGTAACCAGAATGAATAAGAAAAAGGGTTAAGACAAAAAAGGAAGAGGTGAATATTTTGTGCAGTCTATCTAATCTTGTTCTTCTTCCTCTTCTTCCTCTTGGCACGTTGGAACCACGAGGGAACATAAAGAGGAAAAAATGGTTGGTGTTTAGTATAATCTAGTCTAATCTTATTCTTCTTCCTCTTCTTCTTTCCATATTAGAAGAACAAACAGCAGTGGACTTTTTTTCCTGTGTACGCTCTATATAATCTTGAGAGAGAGAGAGAGAGAGAGAGAGAGAGAGAGAGAGAGAGAGAGAGAGAGAGAGAGAGAGAGAGAGAGAGAGAGAGAGAGAGAGAGAGAGAGAGAGAGAGAGAGAGAGAGAGAGAGAGAGCAGAGAATAAAAAAAAAAGGAAGAGCAGAACGAATAACGAACGAACACACGAACTCACGAACACACGAACACACGAACAAACAAACACGAACATACGAACACACAAACACGAACACACGAACACACAGACGAGCCAGAACAGACGGAGGGAGGATAAGCGGGAGGTGGGTGGGTGGGAGATGGGTGGGCGGAGGATGCACGGGGATGGGCAGGAGTGGACGGGAGTAGGTGGGGTGAATTAGTTAGCATCCCCCTACCTTCAAACCTCACCCCACCACCACAGAACTATCCCCGCCCACCTTCCCACCAACCCAGCAACACCCCCACTCTCCCGCCCACCCCGCCCACCACCGCCCGCTGATCACACTGGCCGCCCCGCTCAAGTGAGGTAATGACACGTAATTAAATTGTGGTTTACGGTGCGTTCCGACAATCCGCCGCGCATTTGCATAGGAGATGATAGGATATGAGAAGAGCTGTTGCGTTTTAGGGGGGTAGGATGGGAGGAGGGGTGGATAGGATTGGGTGGGTAGGATAGGAGGGAGGAAGGAGGGGTGGAGGGTGAGGTGGGTAGGAGGGTGGATAAGATGGGGTGGGTAGGATGGGGTGGGTAGGATTGGAGGGAGAGGTGAAGGATGGGGGTGGATGGATTAGGGGGGGTATTTCCTCTTCCTTTTTTTACTCTTTTTTTTTTCTTTTTGCTTTCAGTCTCTCTCTCTCTCTCTCTCTCTCTCTCTCTCTCTCTCTCTCTCTCTCTCTCTCTGTTTCTGCATTTTTTTCCCTCTTTCTTTGTCTTTCTTCTTCCTCTTCTTCTTTGTTGTTGTTGTTATTGTTGTTGTTGTTCTATGTGTGGGAGGGATAAAAAGAAAAAAGTAGATAAAAAGGAGCATAGAGGAGGAGGAGGAGGAGGAGGAGGAGGAGGAGGAGGAGGAGGAGGAGGAGGAGGAGAAAGAAGAAGAGAAGGAATAAGAAAAGGAGGATGAGATGGAGGACAAAGAGATGGAGATAAGAAAAAAAAGTGATGAGAAAGATGGAAGAGGAGGAGGAGGAGGAGGAGGAGGAGGAGGAGGGAGGAGGAGGAGGAGGAGGAAGGATATATTAAATTAACTCTAGGCGGGTGACGGTGGTGGGTTTTAATTCCACACTAACTACACTCCTGTCATGTCCCGGTGATGCACAGCCCTCAACAACAACAACAACAACAACAACAACAACAACAACAACAACAACAACAAAATACTGCACGGTGAAAGATATTATAGACTTTTTTTTCATTTATCTTTCTATTACGTGTCTACCAATAAGCACTACTATTACTACTACTACTACTACTACTACTACTACTACTACTACTACTACTATCAAGGCAGCAGTCAGGGTGCCTCAGTAAAAACCTGTTCCTCATCCATCAAGCAGAAGTGATATGCAACTCCAGCGAGAAGATAAACAACAAAAAAACAACAAAAACAACAGTGATTGATGTCAACACGGCTACACTCCCTCACACACACACACACACACACACACACACAGACAGACATTCTCAGCCAACTCTCTTATCCTCCCCCTTATCCTTACTACCCCTCTCCCTCTCCTGATCCTCTTATCCCCCACACACAAGACACAAATAACTACAATTGAACCAAGTCTTCTCTGCAACATCTTCATATCCGGTCCTTAGCGCCCCGCCACTACCACGCCCCGCCACGCCATCACAAGGGCTCGGCTATTCTCACACGCAGCCAGGCCCAGGTGTGAATGGCTCCGGTTAACAGGTGTGGCTGTGTTCGGGTGATAGTTTAATCTCTTCAGTACCAGGACGCGTTTTCGTATTCATTCTTGTTACTATTTGGTGATTTGATACGGTTTCGAAACATATGTTGGGGTTAGAATAGTAAAGACTGTGGCTATTATTCTTTTGATGTCCATAGAGTCTTTCTAGTGTAAGTAAAATCGTCTAGTCGCAAACGAAATTCAAGGTGAAAACGAGTCTCAGTAATGAAAGGGTTTAAAGATGGTGTACAGGTTGGATTTCTTTTTTGTCTTGGCTTCACAGGAACAGTGCGTCGATGTAATGTTTAATTTTAACTCCAGTTTGCTATTATTTCGAAGTCTGGTGTGTGAGTAACTGCATTTCTTTGACTGTTATATAAATGTTCTGTATGCTTCCCCTCTACTACTTCAGACTTAAAATTTTGTAGTTTAGAGAGAAAAAAAAGATGAACGTAAACACTTTTCTATTATCACCGTTAGGAAGTGAGAAAAAATCGATCTAAAATTTCTGATCTGCTTTATAAAGACTTGGTGTGACGGGGAGTGAAGGCAAATGTGCTTGTTCATAAGGCTTTGTTTTCTCACTAATGCTGCTTCTAAACGCCGCAGAGGTGACTGGTCAGGGCTTTTCTTTGCTCTCTCACCACGTCTATTTTCCAGGGCCACAGAGATGGTTAGCGAGGTTTTCAAAATATTTTCCAGTTGATAATGTAGAAATCTTGTCAATCTGCCTCTAGAACAGTAAAACACCTTAAAAACGCACGCAAATTTAAATCCAGCCCTTTGAAATAGTGGAAGTGAAGCATAGAAGTGTTTGAGAATATTAACCTGATACTGACGATGTAGAGCGTTTGTTGAGTTATCACTACAATCATCAACACACTCTAGAAAACTCCAGCCTGATAAAATGAAAGGAGTGTAATGAAAATGCTCAGTTCCTGTTCAATTATCGGTAGCTCTTGAAAACACTCTTGAAAACTCCATTTCATTTAAAGCACTTCAAAATTCCAATAATGTTCCACCATATCCTCATAAATTCTGAAAAATATGGAATTATCCTAAAACACTTTAAAATCAAGTAAAAATCTAAGAACTCTGAAAAAAAAAAATCACCGAAGGAATGAAAAAACAGTTAAAAAATTCAATAACCTCATCTCACAAATTCCAAAAACAAGTAAAAACCCCAAAAAAACTTTCTGAAAATACAAATTCTTATAAAACAGAGAGAGAGAGAGAGAGAGAGAGAGAGAGAGAGAGAGAGAGAGAGAGAGAGAGAGAGAGAGAGAGAGAGAGAGAGAGTAAAACCCCCAAAAAAACTTTCAGAAAATATAAATTCTTATAAAACAATCGGTGAAATCATACAAACACTCTTCAAAACTCCAATAACCTCGACCGTATGCTCATAATTCTTTTTTTACGTAGGGAAGAGGGCCAGCCAAGGGCATAAAAAAAAAGGAAAGACAAAAAAAAAAAAAAGGTCCACTTGAGTGCTGGCTCTCTACTAATAGGAAAAGCGTCAGCCAAAATTAGGGAGCAAATGCCTCGATACCTCCCTCTTAAAAGAAGACAATAAACAAAATCACTAATGAAAACACCTTTCAAAACAAAGTAAAAACCAAGAAAACACTCTGAAAATACCAAATCTATATAAGACAACCACGAAAATCATTTAAACACCCTTGAAAACTCTAATAACCTCCACCGTATCCTCATAAATTCCAAAAGCAAAGTAAAAAACCCAAAAACACTCTGAAAATACCAAATCTATACAAAACAACCCAAAAATCATTCAAACACCCTTCAGAGCTCCAATAACCTCGACCGCATCCTCACAAATTGAAGAAAATAAACGAAATCACTGGAATACATAACAACACACCCTCCGGAGCCCTATAAACCACCACAGCCTGTCTGAGAGATGGGCGAAGCAGCGAAATGTTTACAAATAGACGAACGAGCCTTTATATTCAATCCCTCAGGTTTCTCAAAGGAGCGCTGCGTATTGAACAGTTTAAGAAATACAAGTAAAAGTGCAAGGTATGTAAATAAACACACTCAATTCCTTACACACACTCTCAGTTTACCAGTGCATTTTAGAGATACTCCTTTGCGAACGGAGATGAAATGAAGTCAAGGGAGAAGAGAAAAAAGAGAAAGGAGGAGGAAGAGACTATATTTTGAGATAAAGTGAAGGGAAAAGAGAGGAGGGGGAAGAAGATGAGATGGGAGATAAGATAGAGGGGAATGAAGAAAGGACCGAATAAGGGAACAAAAGAGGAAAAGGGGGAGGAAACATTTTGATATGAGACATGTTTGAAAATGAAGACAAAAGCGGGGAGAGATGGAGAAGGGAAAAAAAAAGGACGGGGGAGAGAAAAAAGATTGAGGAGGAAAATGAATAAGAAAAAATACGAAAAGGAAAGAAAGAAGGTAAAGAAAAGAAAATGAGAACGAAAAATTAAGAGGAGAGGAAAGGAAATAAAAAAAGAAGGAAGGAAAGTGAATAAGACAAGAAGCGAAGAGAAAAAGAAGAGAAAAAAAAAAGGAAAAAAGATTAGAGAGAAAGAAGAGAAAGAATGTAAAAAAAGATAAAAAAGAATAAATAATGAAAGGAAAAGAGGAAAAAACGACAAAAAAAAGATAAAAAGAAATAAATAAAAATGACAAACGATAAAAATACACAAAAAAAAACTTAGTATACAAAAGAGAACAGGTGTGTGTGTGTGTGTGTGTGTGTGTGTGTGTGCTTTTCTACATACTGAAGCTTCAAAACCAATCTCCTTCGCTATTCTGAACCAAATTGAGGTGAGTGATTCCAGGTAATTGGCCCCACGTTGCCTCACCTGTACCTGCCACCACTCACCTTTTTGATTCACCTGTCCGCCTGATGCATGCCCTCACCTGCCACTTTGTTCATCTACTCTCGTTACGTTCCCTGAGTGACTACCTTTCAAACTACGGCGACGTGATGGTTGGTTGGTGGTGGTGGTCTCTCTCTCTCTCTCTCTCTCTCTCTCTCTCTCTTTCTCTGGTAGTTTCTCTAAAATATCACTCCTTTTTCGGTTTCTTTGGATGAGATATGCAGTTTAGTAAATTATCTCTCTCTCTCTCTCTCTCTCTCTCTCTCTCTCTCTCTCTCTCTCTCTCTCTCTCTCTCTCTCTCTCTCTCTCTTTCTCTATCTATTTATCTGTCTATCTATCTACCCTCTCTCTCTCTCTCTCTCTCTCTCTCTCTCTCTCTCTCTCTCTCTCTCTCTCTCTCTCAATTTATCTATTTATCTGTCTATCTATCTACCTCTCTCTCTCTCTCTCTCTCTCTCTCTCTCTCTCTCTCTCTCTCTCTCTCTCACACACACACACACACAATGCTGCCATTCGCCTTATGCCCTTTTCATCCAGGAGGAGGAGGAGGAGGAGGAGGAGGAGGAGGAGGAGGAGGAGACAGTGGGAGGAGCTGAGGACAATCGGAGGGAGAGGAGGAGGAGGAGAGGAAGAGAGAGGTAATCATACACCTTAATTCCTCCGCCCCCATCTCATATTTCTCTCCCTCCCTCTCCCCATTTTCTCTCCCTCCTCTCTCCCTCCCCCTCCCTTCCTCCCACCACCAGGATGAGGGAGGGGAGTGTAAGGGAAGCCTCTATTCAGGGTACCGCCGCCCCCTTCCCTCTCTCTCTCTCTCTCTCTCTCTCTCTCTCTCTCTCTCTCTCTCTCTCTCTCTCTCTCTCTCGTGGTGGCGGTGGCAAAATAGTTACGATAAAGTGAGGATATTAAAATGTGTGTGTGTGTGTGTGTGTGTGTGTGTGTGTGTGTGTGTGTGTGTGTGTGTGTGTGTGTGTGTGTGTGTGTGTGTGTAATCAGCTGTACTTCTTCTAAGGCGAACGAGTGTGAAAGGAACATTGAAGAAGGGAGGAGGAAGAGGAGGAGGAGGAGGAGGAGGAGGAGGAGGAGGAGGAGGAGGAGGAGGAAGACATGTTGAAATCATTGAAAACCCGTCAACTGATCATCCCAAAACACACCCAATAAACTCTCTCTCTCTCTCTCTCTCTCTCTCTCTCTCTCTCTCTCTGTCGAAACAGGAAGAGAATTAAGTAATTTTAGTGGAGAGAGAGAGAGAGAGAGAGAGAGAGAGAGAGAGAGAGAGAGAGAGAGAGAGAGAGAGAGAGAGAGAGAGAGTATACCGGTTATCCCAATTATAATTCCACAACTTGGTCTCATTAAGTTCAAACGGACAAGTCTCGTTCGTGTAAGTTCACCCCTTTGTTGCTCCACACCCACACACCTCACCCACCTCCACTTGCATCCACATCACCACCACACTTCACTATCATCCACTCTGCCCTATCCACGCTACCCTGCCCCTTCTCATCCACCACCTTTCCTTCTCATCCACCTATTGTCATCCTTTTATCATCCCCTGTTCTCCACTTCACCATTCAGTCACCATCATCATCATCATCATCATCATCATCATCATCATCATCATCTATCTAGTTGTCACCAATTCACACCATTTCATCACCATCTTCATCACCAAAAGCATCGTATTTTCACTGCTCACCATTCACTGACAGACAAACAGACAGACAGACTAAAAGACAGATAGATACATAGATATAAAGATGGATAAATGAATAGACACACAGACAGACGGACAGACAAATGAATACACAGATATATAGATACATAGACGGGTAGACAGACAGACAGACAGACAGACAGACAGACAGACAGATGAATATAGAGATACATAGATACATAGACGTGTAGATAGATAGACAGACAGACAGACAGACAGACAAATAGACAGATACAAGCACCATTAACCACAAACAAACGAACACACACGAATCTCATAACCCACCACTGTCCCACCTTCAGCGTCTCCGTCAGGCAGATAAAAAAAAGACGGAAGGTAATAGATGCAGCGAGTCACCACACAAACACAAGCCAAACAACAACATTTCCTATTATTTCCCTTCACCGCCTTCGTCAGCGTGTCTCTTCTAGTCCTGCAGGTTCACATTCATAGGTAAAAAGAGAGACAAAAAGGACATATTCTAATAACTGCACAAACACACACATGCTAAAAACATTTCCTATTTCCTTCACCGCCTCCGTCAGCGTGTCTCCTTTACTCCTGCAGGTTCACGTCAAAAGGTAGACAGAGGGGCTAAAAATGCATTACTTAATAACCACACAAACACACACACAACCCCAAAACAACAACATTTCCTATTATTCCCCTTCAACGCCTCCGTCAGCGCTTCTCCTCTATTCCTGCAGGTTCATGTCACAGCTTAGCGCCTCCTACACATCTACGCGGGTTCACTGCAAGAACATCCCGGGTCTCGTGCGGCGCCAGCGAGTCCTCTGCAACAGACACCCGGACGCGATGATGGCGGTGACGGAGGGCGCTGTGCAGGGGGTGCGTCACTGCCAGAAACAGTTCCAAGACGCCCGCTGGAACTGCTCCACGATACCCCGCGATGCCTCAGTCTTCGGCAGGCACGTCTTGAAGAGTAAGTGTGTGTGTGTGTGTGTGTGTGTGTGTGTGTGTGTGTGTGTGTGTGTGTGTGTGTGTGTGTGTGTGTGTGTGGAAGGACGATTTGTGTTCGTGGGAGTGTTTGGAAAGATGTTGTGTGTGTGTGTGTGTGACCTGACCTGACCTGACCTTTGACCCTAGCAGGCACGCGGGAGTCTGCCTTCGTGTACTCCATCAACAGTGCCGGGGTGGTGCACGCCGTGACCCGGGCCTGCAGTCGCGGCGCCATCACCAACTGCGCCTGTGACCTGACCAAGAAGGTGAGTGCCGCTGACCTCGCCACTTTCACTGAGACCACCGCGCCGAGTTCTAAAGAGACAAGACCGTGTAGCTTTGACCCTTAAAACCATTAACCCTTCAGTACTGTTACACATTTTAACCTTGAAATTTGTATACGATCAGACCATTTTATTGACATTAGGGAAGGTCTATGGAGGTCAGAAGATTAATGGCCGGAGTCTTCACTAGTTTAATCCCCATAAGTTTCTGAAGCTGTATAAAATCACCAAATAATAAGCAGAATGAATATGGAAACGCGTCATGGTGCTCAAGGGATTAAAGCGAGGATTATCTTTCAACTATGAGTCTTAAATAATTAGAACATATACTGTCTTTCAACTGTGAGCCTTGGAAACATTAGAGCGAGCATTATCTTTCACTATGAGCGTTGAGAAAATTCGAGCGGGTGGTACTTCTTTCAACTTGAGACTTGGAGATATCAGAGCGAGCATTATCTTTCAGTTTTGAGTCTTAGCAGCATTAGAAGGAACATTATCTTTCAACTTTGAGCCTTGGAGCATTATAACGAGCATTATATTTACATTACAAGACTTGGAAACATTAAATTTTGAGTCTCGGATCATCAAAGCAAGTATTATCTTTGAAATCTGAATCTTAGAAGTGATAAAGTGAGCCTTGAGAGTACTAGAGCGAACATTATCTTTATACTTGAGAGCATTTTCTTTACACTGTGAGCCTTGAGAGCATTAAAGCGAGCATTATCTTTCAATTTTGAGTCTTAGAAGCATTAGAGAGACCATTATCTTTCAGCTTTGGAGCATTAGAAGCATTGGAATGAGCATAAAAGCATTGGAGCGAGTACTGTTTCCTCACGCGTAACTTACAAAATCTTAATCAAACTACATAATTCTATTCTTGGTTCCCCTAAAGCAGGAATATTAAAAGGCAACACATCGCAACACTGTGAAAGAGAGAAAAAGAAAAAGAGGTTGCAATTTTTGGGTTTCTGGGAGTAAAAAGAGAAAACGCCAAAAACTGTGAGGTGTTTTAAAAATGTTCCCTGTCTTATCCTAATCACACGTCTATACCCAAAACGCGCTAACACACACACACACACACACACACACACACACACACACACACACACACACACACACACACACACACACACACACACACCTTACTTTTCACCCTGCCACACTCTACCACACTTTACCACATCCTGCCATACCCCTACAAACACACACACACACACACAACACACACACAAACACACACACACACACTCTTCTTCTACCAGTTCTACTCTACTACACCCTGCCACATCCCTACAAACACACACAGACCCTACCATACCCTACCACACCCTATCACACCGTTACCACACCCTACCACACCCCTACAAACACACACACCCTACTTTAAACAATCCTACTCTACCACACGTTACCTTACACCCTACAATCACCCTACCACACCCTCACAACACCTTGTCTCCCATCTACACCACACTTACACCCAATCTCCATGCAATCCCAGCCTCTCACACCTCCACCCTTGCATACCCGCGGCAGGGGATCGACAGGGACTGGACGGGGCAGTTTACGTGGGGCGGGTGTTCCGACAACATTCGCTACGGCACCGCCTTCGCCAGGAAATTCATAGACGCGAGGGACCGAGGCCAGAGAGATTCCCGGGCCCTTATGAACCTCCACAACAACCGCGCCGGCAGGAAGGTGGGTGAGAGAGAGAGAGAGAGAGAGAGAGAGAGAGAGAGAGAGAGAGGAGAAACGAGGCCAAACACGTAGATAAAACCAGAGATTAACCACAGTGAGGAAGATTAGGCATTGAGGAAAAAGAAAGAGGAGGAGGAGGAAGAGGAGGGACGAAATAGTGTCCTAATGAAGAGTGAGGAGCGTGGAAATGAGCGAGAGAGGGAGGGAGGGACAGAGTTGGAGGGAGAGAAGATAGGAGGGAGGGAGGGAAGAGAGGAGGGAGGGAGAGAAGGGAGGAGGGAGAGTTGAAGGATGGGAGAAAGGAGGAAAATGAGGGATGCTTATGATTATGATGATGATGAGGATACAGAGGAGGAGGAGGAGGAGGAGGAGGAGGAGGAGGAGGAGGAGGAAGGAGGAGGTCAACACACTATACCTTCCCTCTCCTCCCTCCTTTCCCTTCACTGGCGCATCTTTCCACGCTGAGGCTCGAGTGGTATCCTAACAGCCTCGCAGGGACCTACAGACTTGCTGCTGCTGGCTTATCCTTCAGTAATCCTTCAAAAAACACTATCTACTTCTTTGCTACACTTTGATTTCTTTAGGTGAGGAAGATGTGTCTGATGATGATGATGATGATGATGAGGAGGAGGAGGAGGAGGAGGAGGAGGAGGAGGTCAATTCACTCTCTAGCTAGCCTTTCCCATTATAAAATCTCTTCACTTTTATACCTCCATTTCTTTAGGTAGCTAAGGAAGATGTGTTTGAGGAGGAGGAGGAGGAGGAGGAGGAGGAGAAATTGTGGTAGTAGTAGTAGTAGTAGTAGTAGTAGTAGTAGAAGAAGAAGAAGAAGAAGAAGAAGAAGAAGAAGAAGAAGAAGAAGAAGAAGAAGAAGAAGAAGAAGAAGAAGAAGAAGAAGAAGAAGAAGAAGAAGAAAAAAAAGAAAAAGAAGAAGGAAGAAAAGAAAGAATAGGTCAACACATTACCTATCCCCTTCCCTTTTCAAAACACCCTTTCCCTCCCAACACCACAACAAACCTCCACATTCATAGGCCTATTCAGAAACGCTTTGCACTCTCACCACGACAGTTTCCAGAAGGTGTAATTGAAGATACTCATGTTTTTAATGGTGTAATGATAACTTCACTGTAGTTTGTTAAAATGTAACTACCGGTAATAGTTTGTTTGTTAGGTGTTATCGTATCTCGTTAACTGGTTTAGATGGTTTGGTTTTAGTATTCGGGTTTCAAGTTTTGGCGTGTTAAGTTTTCGTCTGGACTGCAGGTGTGGGAGCAGTCAGTATTCTAGTCAGTATTCTTATGGTTTTTGGTGATGGATTACCAAGATTTCTAATTGACCATAAGGAGAAACCGTCTTGAGAACCCATCTAGTTGTCTTAAGGTATAGGGGTCGCCGTGGTACAGTGAACCATGTGTCCGAGGGGTCTCCAAGCGCACGGGTTCGAATCCTGTCCACGGTCCGAGTGTAGGTTGGGCTTCCTCACTCGGGCAACGGCAATTTGAGATAGGAGGTACCCCAAAAGAGCACTCCTTTTAGCCCATAAATTCCCGTGAAAAGCCCACATGGTATAAATAAGAAAAAAGGGGGACTTGAAAAAATTGGCGTGGTGAAAAGGCAAGGCGTTTCTGAATATGGCCGTCGTAACCTAACCACACCTAGTCTCGCTTCACCATCTCGTCCCTTCTCTCCTGCAGGGGGTGCGAAAGAAGATGCGTCTGGAGTGCAAGTGCCACGGGGTATCTGGCTCCTGCACCGTCAGAACCTGCTGGCAAACACTGGCGCCCTTCGGAGCAACTGCACGGTGGCTGAAGGGGCGTTACGATGAGGCGACAGAGGTGAGCATGTTACCGAGCGGCGAAGGACTTGTGCCTCGGTTTGGGGAACATGAGGCCCCTAGAAAGAAGGACCTGGTATATTTGGAGTCCTCGCCTGACTACTGCCTCGCTGACTCCTCCTACGGTAAGTGACGAAGGACGTGGCTAAGGATGCTTTGAAGGGTGTATGGGGTGTAGAGAGAGAGAGAGAGAGAGAGAGAGAGAGAGAGAGAGAGAGAGAGAGAGAGAGAGAGAGAGAGAGAGAGAGAGAGAGAGATAGATATATATAGATAGATAGATAGATAGATAGATAGATAGAGAGAGAGAGAGAGATATAGAGAGAGAGAGAGAGAGAGAGATATATATATATATATATATATATATATATATATATATATATATATATATATATAGAGAGAGAGAGAGAGAGAGAGAGAGAGAGAGAGAGAGAGAGAGAGAGAGAGAGAGAGAGAGAGAGAGAGAGAGAGAGAGATAGATAGTAGATAAATAGATAGAGATAGATAGATAGATAGATAGACAGAGATAGATAGATAGAGAGAGAGAGAGAGAGAGAGAGAGAGAGAGAGAGAGAGAGAGAGAGAGAGAGAGAGAGAGAGAGAGAGAGAGAGAGAGAGAGAGAGAGAGAGAGAGATAGTAGATATATAAATAGATAGAGATAGGTAGATAGATAGATAGATAGAGAGAGAGAGAGAGAGAGAGAGAGAGAGAGAGAGAGAGAGAGAGAGAGAGAGTGTGTGTGTGTGTGTGTGTGTGTAAGAAAAGGTTGGGCGGACAGTTGTTAGAGCGAGAGCAGGACAGAGGAGAGGTAATGGAGGGAGATGGGTAGGATGGGTAGGGTTGGGGGAAGGGAGGGAAGAGGGAGTGAGG